>NW_026865272.1:0-218934 GCF_026571515.1 Ruditapes philippinarum
AAAACCCATATTTTTGTTCTTTTCTTCAGATTTTTTGTTTGTTTTAAAAATTGACTTTCGTGTTTGAGGGGGGGCAATGACTATTACGTTCTAGTCTACGTATTAGCCTATAGTTTAATATTTTTGTTCATCAATATCTTCAATAACTTTTTCCCAATACTCTTTAAAACCAGTGTGGACAACAAATAAAAAAAAGTCGGAAAGTTAATTCTAGTCGAATAAATTTTATGAAATACAAAGCAATCTTTATTTTAAAAACGCCAGTCCCCTACCTCCCACTTTTGTCAAGGATAATTTGAAAAAAAATGATGTGTTTGGTATCCATTCGTTTTCGTTTGGGAAGGGAAGATAAATATTTGTATGTTGCTGATCCCAAGGCGGGGGGCCCCAGTAGGAAAAAATTGTGGCTTGATTCCATGTTGATGTTGGTAAATTGAACTTGCAATTTTGCGGCTGTGAATTCAGTGTCACTTTTCTTTCAATTTTTTTAACAAATCGGATTTCCCACACTGACAGCGGTCCTCCTAAATTTAAAACAGAAATTGTTCTTTTTTAAATTTTAGAAAAAGCCAGAAAAAAATGAGGGGTTAACATTTAACGAACAAATTAATCCAAATTTTATCTACAAAAAATTGCAAAAATAGCATTTTTTTTGGGGAATGAAAATTTTAATGTATGAAAACCCCCTTTGAGAATTGTTTTTCTTTTGGGGGGGTTGTAGTGGGGAAAGTTGGGGGAAGGGGTTATGTCGAACCCAAAAGTTATAAGTTAAACTGATAAAACCCCGCCCCATTTCTGTTGGTGGGATTGAGACAAAGCCGGAAAGGGGAAGTTTTCATAAAATTAACTCTCATTTGAAGTAAATACTTAAGATTTAACAGCTTTTTTCCTGGTTAAACATAAACTTTCATTTAAAATTTAATTGGATTGGGGTAATGATATCCAAAGGACAAGTATGTAATTAATTAAATTTTTTTAAAAACAACAGTTTTATAAAATGGTCTTGACAGGAAAAAAAAGCGAAACCTAGACACAAAAAAAATTTTGAAAATCCTAAAGATAGTTCAGTACAAAATTTTCTGGTTTTGGATATGAAAAAAAATTTATTGATGAAGAACTTATTGTAACATTTTTTAGAAATTTATGCTTATTCCCTACCTATTTCAAGGGTTATTTTTTTTTTGAACTGTCTGTCGCTTTCCCAATTAACATTTAGGTTCGGTTTTTTTTAATTTTTGGGTAAATGTTCCCATAAAAGATAGAATAGTAGTTTTTAAAAAAAAAGGTTTAAAAACCCCATGGTTTTTTATCTTTACTTTTACAAAAAAATAAGCCAAGGGATGCTTTTCAACAAAAAAAAAATAAAAAATGTAACCATTTTACATAATACAGCAAACCATATAAAAAAAAGGGGAAAAAAATATAACATTGTACGTTTTGACATGGTAAGGAGAAAAGTTGGTTTTTTTTTTCACAATTTAAATTTTAAATTTAATATACATGTATTAGGTTTTTTCCAAAAAATGTTTGTAAAAATGTATTTATTTATAATTTTTATATACAATACACTCCAATAAAAATTAAACTCGTCTTCAAAAAGTTTTGTAATCTGTGTGTGACAATCGAAAACTTGTTTTAAAGCAATTTTAAATTAACCACATTATTTTTTTAAATTTCATGAAACCAAAAATCTGAGTATGACGTTTGAGTTTTCAGTTGAAAATATAAGGGTTTTTAAAAAGTATTTTTAGTCTCTGTTTAAACAAATTTAATAAAAAAATTTTTTAATTATAACCCCGCATAAACCCCAAAAAGGGGGAAAAAATATATTTTTTTAAAAAATTTTAAAGACCCCAACAATTTTTATTAAATTTTTTTTAATGTATTTGCATCAAGTATGAATTTTCTTTAAATATTTTTTAAACATTCTTTATATTTTGAGCCAAAAATTTAATTTTTCTTATTAAAAATTTTTTCTAAGTTTATTATGCCTAATTCACTATAAAATAAATTTTACTCCGTAATTAAAAATTTGGAACGATAAGTTTATCAAAATTTAAAAACAAATTTTATTTTAAATGTTGTAATTTTTGTAAAAATTTCAAATTTAAAGTTTTAAGATTTGATTTCAGTGGCTGGCCAGCTAACGCATCATATGTTTAAAAAAAGACCCTCCTGTAGAAAAAACAATGCCTAAATAAGAAAACATGTGAACAATTTCTAAGTCTGTTCCACCATACTTAAAGATTAATTCATTCTTTTCTGCCACCTTTTTTGAATATCATTACTTTTGTTTTACTAGAGTTAACTGTAAGTCTTCACATTTTCGCAATTATCTTTCAAGATGTCAAGCCCTTTTTGAAGTTCCATTTCAGTTTAAGAAAGTATCCCTATGTCATCTCCATATAACAGTAAAGACAATTTAAACATTTCTATATCTACACCTTTAAATCCGTTTAATATGAAAGTTTCTTCCAAATCATTCAAATACATTGCAAAGAGGAAAGGTGACAGACAGTCCCCTTTGACGGACCCCCAATTTACAAGAAAAATCATTACTTAACGTATTATTTATCTTATTTTTTTATTTTATAGATTTATACATTGACTTAAGTGTTTGTAAAAGTTTCCCTCGAATCCCAAGTTTAATCAATTTCAACCATAAATTTTCTCTTACAACAAAATCAAAGGATTTTGTGAAATCAATATAACATATAAAACAACTGTTTATTTTTCGTCAGCATATGAGTAATACGAAAAATGTTTATCGGTGGTTTCCCATATTGGTTCTGAACCCCGACTTGGCCTCAATGTATACATTGATAATCAATTCTGCCCATTTAGTTAATCTGGTGTTTAAAAATACGCTGTGTATAGTTTGTCCTAATATTACTAAGCCCCAATGTTATTCCCACCAATAATTTTCTGGAAGATCCTTGGTCTCCTTTCTACATTTATATGTGTACTAAATGCTTCTTTACTAGCAAAAATTATATTTTTTTATCTTCTTTTATCACAATTTCATATGAACAAATAAGTTGTTCTTTGACCCGCAGTAATCTGTTGTGAAATATTCATTTAAAAATTTAACTAAACCTCTATCGTGCTGTAAAAACAGTGACAAGTTTCTGCCTGTCGGACCCACGCTCTATAGGGCCTACCTATGACCGACGGACTTTAAATATTTTATCTCGATATCCCCTATTGATAATTTGAGAAGTTTTCTTTAAATAGAAAACTGGCCACAGTACGTTTAAGAAAATTTGCAAGCCAAAAAGGGAAATGGTGTAAATGACTTATTCCCAATTTAAAATTACATTTTTCTCCGATACATTTTGTTGATATCTCACTGATGTGTCATGGAATTCAACAATCTTTGTAGCAAACACACCCAATAAAGGATACAAGTATTGTTTTTTATTTTTTTTTCCCTAGACATCTTGATAAAAATAATTATGCTTATGTGTGATTCATTTAACATTTAGCAATAAAACATTATTTGACTGTGAAAGGTTGGCGAAAATACTAGTAAATTCCCTAAAACAAAGTATAAACATTTTTTTATTAGATTTTGAAATAAATAATTACCCTTAAAACATATAATTTTTGATATTTTCCCTTTTTTTTGGGTTTTTTTACATCCGCTGCTTATTTTAATGCAAAATGTAGATTGTTTTTTAATTCCCAAAGTTTTAAATAGATTAAATTTTTCAAATCACCTTTCCCCGACCAACAAGTGTATTTTCTGCATTTTCGAGCTGCTTTGTTTAAAATTGGAAACAAACGGGACCTCTGGATTGATTGTAACCTTAACGAAAAACTCTTAACCATTTTGGATTTCCCCAATTTGTAGATAATTGGAAAAATTCAAAGCTTTTAACAACAATGAAAAAAAGAAAATTTCCCTAAAATTTGGGGCATTAAAAAATTCAGTGTTTCGAGACGATTGCCCAAAAAAATCATTTTAAATTCTATCAAAAACTTGTGTTAAAATATACAGTAAAAAATTAAATTTTTTTAAAAAATCGTGGGTAATTAAAGCTCTATATTTAAATATGTTGAATCTGTTTAAAATTTTCCTTTGTTGTTTTGGCAAAATTTTTGTTTTTTAATAATAATTTATATAAACACTTCAGTGAAATGGGCATAAATATTTAATTACTGTTTAATTTAATTTTAATATTTAAAAACTGCCCATTCAAAAAATTAAAATTAATAGGGAAAAAAACATTGTTTTTTTATATTTGGTATTACCATAAATTCCCAACCATTGTTACTCATAAAAATTTCCATTGCAAAATTCACTAACACAAAAAAACCGTCCCCCCTTTATTAGATGCTCCCTTGCAATCTCATACAAACTTTGAACCCTTCTTTTATGGGGGGTGATTACTATTCTTTCAACACCCAGTCTGTCAAGGTTGGAATAGCTGAGTTTACCAATATTTGTGAACCAATGCATTGCTGAAATTATTAAGTAAAATTATATAATTGCGTATATAAATGTTATGTGAATAAAAATATTGTTTAAACTGATCCTTTGGAATCCGTAAGGAATTTATAGAGGGGAGCTCTAAAATTTTAGAAACCTATGCATTTACATCGAGGATGTCCAAAAAATTATACATTTAAATGTAAACAATTTAATGATTTAGTTACTAGTATATGTTAAATTTTTTTTTTTTATTACTTTAATCAAAATGCTCTACTAGTCACAGTTATGGATCCAATCATATCCCACCAATAAGTGCCATTATAGTGACTATTGAAAAGTGTTTATTTGTTAAACTGTACTTGTACAAATATAAATTGAAAACTTACTTTTTCGTCTTCTGCCCCGAGGTTATATCTTATACTTTCCTGCAGCACTCACAAGATGCGTTTCAACATAACCAACGCTGAAGAAAAAACAACAAAATTGTAGAAAATAATGGCCATCATTTGGCACATAAAAACCAAATTAATTTAAGATAGCTGTTCACGTTGCATATTTGTTTTCCATGGTGAAAAGAAAAAAAAATAATTACAAGACCAAAAATAAAAGACAAAGCGCCCAATTAATCGCGCTTTTACAGAGGTGAAACAATGGAATATATGATTACCGTATTTACTATATGTTGATGGCATTTAAAGTTTGATTAATTAACTAAAATTCAAAGCCAAGAGAATGAGTTATACAAACAAATTTACAAGAAAAACCAATGTGCCAAAAACTTCGTACACGACACAATGCATGGTGGAAACATCTAAGGCATTCCAACAAACCTGAAAGTTGCCATGCTGACCATAACAGTTTTTAGAATTACCTAAGAAAAGAAAATTACAGTAATAAAGCAATTAAATGAAATGAAATAAATCATTAAACTAGATATTACAAAAATGATTAATTACTTTAGTAAAACATCAATATATTTACCTCGTGAGATCCACATCTTATAAAGTATCGCAATCAGCAGGCAAGACAGCGTCAGTCAGTATAAACACACTAGAAATTGCTGAAAAGTTTTAATTGAATCTTGAATATCCGAAAAAGACATAATTATAAAGCATTCACATAGGGATCTATGAATTATACCAAACTACATTATTGTATATGAAAATTTATTAGAAATTAATTATTTTATATTTTTATATCAACATATAAATGAAATTGAATTTTATGAGTCGCACTTGTTAAACTTTTGTCGCCGAAATATGCACTAATTTGTATATTTGGCGTTGAAAAATTCTGCCAATATAAAACTTTTTTCTGATACGTCTTAGTGTCCAGAAAGTCAAAGAATAATTGTAAAGTGTGTAATTTTGGAAAGCGTTGTTTTAAAAGAGAAAAAAAGAAAAAATATTCGATTTCCTTAAAAAATTAAAAAATATAAAATAACCCTGTACCTAAAATTTTTTGTCCCCAAAGAAGAGGGAAAAATATTTTTTTAAAATATGTGCAATTGGAATCTAAAAAAAGATAATTTTTATAAATATATATTTTTCTGAAGAAAAACTTTTAATAAAAGAAGAGGAAATAAAAACTCATTAAAAGGTTTATTCAGCTTTGTTGATTTTAAAAAGGCTTTTTGGCCTTGTCTACAAAATGGTTTTTGGGGTATAAAATAAAAATTATGGAATTTTTTTAAGATTATCAAAATTAAAAAGATGAAAAATGTTTTAAAAATTATGTGTTCGGGCTTCTGGGTCACTAATGATTATTTTGATAGCTTTATGGGCGTTAAACAGGGAGAACCCTTTCTCCTCTTCTATATTTATATTCTTCGTCAATGATATGAATGATTTTATGGAGAATGAAGCAATTGATGTTTTTACTCTAGATGAATTGCAGATATTTTTGTTATTATTTGCCGATGATACTGTTTTATTTCTTATACACAGGAAGGTTTACAATTACTTCTTAACAAATTAAACCAATACTGTACTGAATGGGAACTTACTGTTAATGTTGATAAAAACTGTCACAATGGTTTTTTAAAACCGGTAACAGGAATGATAATTGTTGAGTTCCTTTATAATAATAAAAAAATTAAGGTTGTACTAAAATTTACATATATTAGGTGTGTCACATTATCAGCAAAATGGAAGCTACTATCAAAACTCAAAAGGTATTGTTCATCAAAGCCCGACAAAGGCATTGTATTCACTGAATTCTCCTTTTTGATGTAGTTAATCTTGATGTTTACTGAAAAAATTAAACTTTTTGAAATCAATGGTTTTACCACTATTGACATATGGATGTGAAATCTGGGGTTTTCATAATAGCCCAGACATAGAGCGCGTTTATCTTAAGTTCCTAAAACAGATTTTAGGAGTTCGTCAACAAGCAACAAATATTGCCGTTTATGGAGAATTGGGTAAATTTCCATTATCAGTCATTCGTAATATCAGAATAATAAAATTTTGGTCTAGAATTAGGAAAACCCCAGGTACACTTATGTATAAAATTATGTATTTAAAAGACCAGAATGATAATTTAGTCAATGCCTGGACATTAAATGTAAAACGTTTGTTAAATTCGCTTGGTTTACAATATTTGTGGGATCCAAACTTAGTATTAAATAATTCTCAATTAAATAGTATTATACAACGTATTAAAGATCAAAATATGCAAAATTGGTATGCTAAACTGCGTGTATCTAGAAAATTAGAAGTTTATAAAGAAATTAAAACTGATTTTGGTTATGAAAAATATCTTAGTATTATAACAAATGCTAAATATATTCACTTATCATTTGAAAAAAGAAATACTGTCTAGTTTTCTGTTAATATTTTTTTCTTTATTTACAAACAATATTAATATGAACATCAATGTTGTTTTTTTGTGTTTCACTGTTATTTGCCTGTAATTATATAGCTATGTTAAATCCATCACCATACTTTTCTGTACTTAAATATTATGTATGTTTTGTACATGTATTTATTACAAAATTTGTATTTGTATATGCAATGTTTTATGTTAAATTATAAACCGCCATTCATATAACTTGGCGATGAACGTGTAAAACGTTTATGCCAATAAACTATTTGACTTGACTTGACATTAAATTATAACTTGACAACATTGTCATGGAAGTTATTTATTATCACTAATTTGTTCTTAGAAGCTACAGCTATTCTTTTTTCTCATAACCTGCACGAAGGGTTATCTTTAGCAAACTTCAAATATTTTTTTTTTTTTGCTTTTTGAAAATGTTTTATTTTTGTATTACCAATGATAATGATATAACAAACCTGTTGTGGTTTCCAGTAACGAAATAGCTAGTAAAACTTTAAGCAACATAGTTCTGGAATGAAAATGTTTAAAATTAAAAGCAATCACAATTGATCTGACATTTTGCACATCTAGACCTTCCTCAAAGGTATAGAAAACTCGTAAAAATATCTCAAGTCCCTTCATGTCTAAACTTAGAACATCAGGGGAATCCTTGTAAAACATGTTTTTAGGCACTTTAGAAAATTGTTGTAAAAATGTATACATAAAAAAGATGTTTACTCACTCACATCAACGAATAATGCTCGTGTTATATATACTTATTACGCACGTGTTTGTATTACTTCAAAAAATTACTATCCCGATTAACTCATTTAAATACCAACCACGCTAGTTCTGAAATTATTCTAAATGTAATTCTATTGTCAAATACGCAATTTTTTACGTGTATTTAAAAAGTATTCGTTACTTTAGATCGCAAATTACATGTTTTTCTTGTGCCTCGACCTGATAAGATAAGGTTATAGATAACAATGTCACAGTGATGCTAATTCGTCCATAATTTTGATTAAGAGTGTCACATTTTAATGACCTATTAAATGCTTTAAGAACAAGTGATATACATGTATACTCGTACAACATAAAATGAAAAAAAAACAATGTAAACGAGAGGACTGGATACTTAATTTACAGTGTGAAAGAGCATGACGTTACGTCTTATACTATAAGGAAAAAATCTAGAAACAAAGATATGTATATATATACTGTTATAAACTACTCAACTTTTGCTAAACACCATAAGTTAATTTCTATAATATCACAAGTATACAACATATTGCTTTCCAGTTTTTCAAAATTCTGATTCAACAATGTTTTGAAATAGTTCCCTGACATGAATCCGTGTTGACTGAGCCGTTACTGAGCCGAACTCGTCTAGGTAGCATGGAAAGCATGCACCCCATTATTTTCATGTTTTTGAAAGGTGTACTTGTTATACGGCGACATTTCTTACATCTGTCACTTCGATATGGCGAATGCTAACATTAAGCGGCATTTGAGAGAAGCCAGCCTGCATAGCTCAACCGGTTAGAGCGCGAGACTTGTAATCTCGACATTGTGAGTTCGATTCCCGGGCTGGCCAACTAAAATTACTAATCAGTCGGGTGAGATTTTAAATCGAGGTCCCATGTATGAGTGCTATAACACTTGGCACGTTAAATAACCAGGAGAAGTTTCTGGAATTAGGGAATCTTTCTGTATCTTGCACTATCCTCCAAAAATATAAAATGACTTATACTCTTCTGGAGGACTCGCCCATATGTGCAGCAGGTGGCGAGTATAAATAAATTCAAATACGCAATGAGAGAAGCAGAGTTATGGAGGGCTGTAGTGATGGTGCAGTAGGGGGCCACCTTTTGCCAGGTTGGTGCGGCGCTTGGTGTACACTATACGGTCATCATCAGAGCCTGGGAGAGATATCGGCTACATGTTACACCCGCCAGGAGGCAAAGGGTCACAACACCAGCTCAGGATCGGTTTTTGGTCGTTCAGGGACATCGTGCAAGGTTTTCGACAGCTACTTCTCTTCGAAATGAACTCGCTCACGCAGACGGTACGTAGAAGGCTGCATGAAGGTAATTTGCGGTATACGTATCCCCTTGACGCGTCGCCACCGACAGGCCAATTTGGAATAGACCGTGGAGCATACACAGTGGACCATGCATCACCGGAGACACGTTCTGTTCACTGATGACTCCAGGTTCTGCCTAGACTTCACAGATAGGCGTGCTAGAGTCTGGAGAAGACGAGGTGAACGGTTTCAGGCTGCAAATATTGCTGAGCATGACCGCTACGGAGGTGGGTCAGTTATGGTGTGGGGAGGCATCAGCTGGGATGGACGAACCGACCTGGTTGTGCTAAATAGAGGCACATTGACAGGTCAGCGATACATAGACGACATCTTAGACAACCAGGTTAGGTTGTATGCTGGATCAATCGGCGATCAGTTCATTCTAATGTACGATAGTGCTCGCCCCATAGGGCCATGGACTGGCAAGCTCGCTCACCTGACTTAAATCCAATAAAACACGTGTGGAATGAGCTGCAGGTTAGAATTTAAGCTCGTCAGCTGCAACCCAGAACCATCCAGGAGCTTGGAGCCATGTTGGTCCAAGAATGGGCAGCCATACCCGTTAGAACGATCAGAAACCTAATAGGGAGTATGAGAAGGCGCTGCCAAGCTGTCATAGATAGTCAGTGGTCACAAACACGGTATTAAGTCTAAAACTTAACAAAACAAGATTGCATTTGAGAAAAATGCTATGCCACCGCATTAATACAACACTAAATAGTAGTGTAGGAACATATTTTCTTTGTTTCTATACAATTTTGAAGATTGTCATAATGCATAGATCCCTGACCTATCTAATTCTTATTATCAGATTAGTGGTTAAATCTGTTGTTAACTCAATAAAAGATCAGAGTAGGAATATATCAATGCACTCGAGTCCAGTGAATTTGGTGGTGAAGGTCATATTTCACACAGACTAAATTTCATGACTACATCAAAGGACAACACATTAAGACACTTTGTCAAAATCTAGGTCAGCTGATATCAAAGTTCAATTTTACAACTAAAACTGTGCACATGGTCAAAATTTCATTGCTGTACATCAAATGACAAGAAAGTAGGTCACTGTCCCCTTGGGCAAGGCAAAATTTTGGACCCAAGTGTTTAATTCAAAACAATCTTGATACAGGTCCACCAAACAACATTTCAAGTCAAATATCTAAGCTGTAGCTTTCTCCCATTCAGAAAACATTTGTTTTATTTTCTTTTTTACTATGACTGTGTTCATAATGAGAATCAATGCCCGGGCAGGGCCAATTATAACACTAGGGGAACAATTTGAACAACTTTGGTAGAGGACCTATAGATGATATTATATAGCAAACATCAAAGCTCTATGCCTTGTACTGTCAGACAAAAATATATTTTATTTTTTTACTATATGTACATAATGAAAATCAATGGCTCCCGGGGCGGGGTCAATTTTGACCCCAGTGCTATAATTTGAACAATCTTGGTAAAAGTTCACTTCGAAAAGTCTAATGCCATATAATTAATCTCTAGCCTTCGTCAATTCAAAGAAGAAGATTTTTCAATTCAGAGAAGAAGATTTTTCAAAATTTTACTTTATACATAAAAGGAAAACTATCGCCTCTGAGGCAGGGCATTTTTAACACTAGGGGCATAATTAAAACAACATCAGTAGAGGACCCATAGATGATATTATATACCAAATATCAAAGCTCTAAGCCTTGTACCTTCATACCAGAAGATTTTTTAATTTTTAACTATATGTACATAGTGAAAATCAATGACCCCTGGGGGTGGGGCCAATTTTGACTCCAGGGCTGTAATTTGTACAATCTTGCTAGAGGTTCACTACATGATGTTTCATGCATAATATCTTAACTCTAGCCTTTGTAAATTTAGAGGAGATGATTTTTTAAGTTTTTACTATATACATATAAGAAAAACCTATGGCCCCCGGGGCGGGGCTAAGTTTGACACAAGAGGCAAAATTTGAACAACTTTGGTAGAGTACCTATAGATGATATCATTTAAACAATATTAAAGCTCTAAGCCTTGTACCTTCAGACAATAAGATTTTTTTGATTTTTACTATATGTATATATTGAAAATCAATGACCCCCTGGGCGGCGGCAATTTTGACCCCAGGGCTATAATTTGAACAATCTTGCTAGAAGTTCACTTCACAATGTTTCATGCAAAATATCTAACCTCTAGGATTTGTCAATTGCTAGAAGATTTTTTTTTAGTTTTTACTATAAGTTTTTACTTTATACATATAAGGAAAACCAATGACCCCCGAGGCGGGGCCGATTTTGACCCCAGGGCTATAATTTGAACAGTCTTGGTAGAGGTCTACCAGACAAATCCTTATGCAAAATATCTTAGCTCTAGGGTTTTTTGGTCTTTACTAGAAGGTATTTTAAGTTTTTGCTATATGTACATATACTGAAAATCAATGACACCCGGGGCGGGGCCCATTTTGACCCCAGGGCTTTAATTTGAACAATATTGGTAGAGGTCTACCAGACAATGCCTTATGCAAAATATCTAAGCTCTAGGCCTTTTGGGTCTTTACAAGAAGATTTTTTAATTCATTCTTATAATTCCTTTTGGTTGCCATGGCAACCAGATTTTTGCATGGAATAAAATTCTTTGAACAACTTTGGAAGCCCTTCACCCAAGGATCAATCCTGCCAAGTTTGGTTGGAATTGGATTAGTGGTTTTACACAAGAAGATTTTTTAAGTTCACTATATAATCTATATAAAACACACACACACACACACACACACACAAACACACACACACACACAGATGAATCGCTATATGCCACCGCATCGCAGATGCTACGGTGGCATAAAAAAACAAATTTGAAAAAACACACTGCATTTCTGAAAGAGGGGTCCTCCTCTTTTTTTGCACAAAATCTCATTAATAGGGTAAAACTCATTTATAGAGTTAAATTCGCCCTTCAGCTGAATTAATAAAACAGTGATTCAACAATTAAAACCTTTCGTACGGCGTTAATAAAATTACCCCCAAAAATATTCGCACTCAAACATATGATGCTTCGCAAAAATTGAGTAGTATATGAGAAGCAGGAGAACCTAGTAGCGTTAGCTTCTGAATTCGATGTTCAAATATGTCAATACAATACAAATACCATACAAATTCAATACATTCATGGTTAATTAACTGCATTTATAAATATGCTTTTTGAAACAGAAATATTATAATATATAGCAAAAAATCCTATTTCGTATCTACATGATCGGTTGGAGGCATACATGTTATAAAACCAATTCTTTCTCTCTTTCTTTGTGTGTGTGTGTGCGTGTGTGTGTGTATGCGCGTGCGTGTCTGTGTGTGTGTGTGTCTGTGTGTGTGTATGCGTGCGTCTGTGTGTGCGAGCGCTCGTGCGCGCGCGTGTGTATGTTTGTTCAGCGCTTAATGACGGTCCATCCGACCTTTCAGGCATTGTGAGTATGGACCCCGGACATGTCAGCATTCATGTCCTGAAAGGTTATCATAGATCTGCCAATAGGTGGTATAAATTCTGAATTCAGTAATTCACTGAATGATAATAAATATGTATGCAAAAAAATAATCTCAAAACAAAGTGATCCCTAGGAAGCAATAATCACAACAAAATTACAAGAGAATTGCAGACTCGGTTTGATTGAGTCTGTACATAAGAAACAAGTAAAATGGTTTCCTGCGGTGAACATTTTTAATGATATAAAGATATTTCATTTAACTATTTTCAACATTGTTTGGGGGGATAAATAAACGTTTGTATCAGGAATATAGTTGACAATAATCGATCAATATAGAAGAAGGTCTTTGGAAACTGGTATTCGTTGATGACCGCAGAAGGTCAAACAATTATTTCTTTTCAAGAAAATGATTAAATAGGCCTTACCATTTAATGAATAATTCCGAGCAAAAAAAATAAATAAATAAAAAAAATAAAATAAAGTAAACACATAAGTTTTCGCAGAAAATATCTCTATCTATTATGGCAGATGCCACTACGAATATTTTAATTTTGTCGATTTTCAGTATAAACAATATATTGTTTGTAACATTTTGAGATACATATTAAATAAACATTGATAATTTTCAAACACATCAATCAAGTTTTTCCACCTTAAACGGTAACATAATTATAGAAAATTAAAAATATCACGTAATAGTTTTTTTGTTCTTAATTAGGTGTAATTCTGACTTATTCCCTAGAGGATTATCCGTAACGTACCGGCAAACGGTATTTAGCCAGGTTTTCGAAAAGATCAATTAACCAATCATGTACGGTTTACAGATCACATGCTCCTCCATGTACCGAAAACAGGTCACGTGCTCCTCCATGCCTCAAAAGTTAAACGCGTACCAATACCCTGCGGTCTCCAGACCGCAGGGAATAATGAATACGTGCAACATCCCTCACGCCACCTAGCACCGGCTTGAGCGGTATTCAAGAGTGGTACTCAATTCTCAACACTTAATAGTACTGGCATCAATGATCCCGAAAGACCAGCAAAATATAACAACACTGTGAAGCACGGGGCAACTTTTTACAGCTGCAAGTCTTTTTTGTGATGTTAACTATTCTGATACGGGGGAGGCCATTGACACCATTGTTTGCATCATGGATGAAAATAAGGTATTGCTGTCCTTCGGATGAGCTTGACTGGTACCTGGCATATTTATGCATGGAAGAACATTCTTCCCAGTTTTTACAAACGAATTTGCATAAAATTTTAGCCAGAAAAATGCGGTTCCTTTTTCTATTTGTATATAAATGAGAATAACCCAAACCGGTGAAAATTCAGCAAATGATATCATGTTATGCCTTTTCGTCGAGAGTAGCTAAATTTAGTCAAAGCGGGGCTTGACTCATTATATCATTTTTCTCAGTGGTTAGTGGGTAAAATGTATTTTTAGAATAGTCTTATCTTCAGTTCGAAGGCTATTGAGGTTAGCTCATATGGTCAAGTATAGTCCATATTCTAAAGAATATGTCTCATATGGGGTTGCGATGACAAAGACTTATTTATTATTTTAGATTGACCAACCTTTTTTACAATTCTTTTCCCCATTTGATAAACTACATTATAAAATTTGTAATTTTTTCTTTGAGATATTCATTAACGTGTTTAATTTGAAATTTATTTTTTAAAAATACCACAAATTTATGTTTTATTACTGCTACATTCTTTTCAGTCTATTTTAAGAAATCATCTTTCACATTCGTATAAGTATTGCATTGCTTACTAATAGAATGGGTTTATAACTCATTGTTGAGCTATATATGTTGTTTTTTTTTTCTTCATTTTATGGGCTATGAGTACAGAGCAGGACATTCCTATGAATTTGTAACCTGACACAAATGTAAGAGCATTAACTACTATCGTTTAAAGACATTTTCTACAGTTTTATGAAAAATTAATCCTTTCATAGAATTTTCTAATTTTTTTGTATGATGAGTAAAATTTAATGACGAATTTAAAAATAAAAAGAAAAATATATGTTGACGTGTTGGATTTCTTGTAAAATGGCAGTTTCCATGGTAACCGTATATCTAAAAACTGTCAAAATAGCCTAACTGTGTTATAACGAATAGAAAATGTATAAGATAGCTTAAAACACACAACGAGCATTGTTTTATGCAAAGATAACCTTATCTAATGATTCTGTATGAAACAAATGATAATCTGAACATATTTCTTTAAAAAATGAGTTTTCCATGTTCCTCAACCGAACAAAAAATGAGAAAAATAAACATGAATTCTGAGAATAATAAGAGATATTGAAAAAAGTGTTTCATAGGATTTTCTAATTTTTTTGTATGTTGTGTAAAATTTAATGACAAATTCAAAAAGAAAAAGAAAAATATATGTTGGCGTGTTGGATTTTTTGAAAAATGGCAGTTTCCATGGTAACCGTATATCTCAAAATTGTCAAAATAGCCAAACTGTGTTATAATAATGTATAAAATAGCTTATTACACTCACAATAAACATAATTTTATACAAAGCTTGCTTTATCTTAGGGTTCTGTATAAAACAAACGATAATTGAAACATATTTCTTTAAAAAATGAGTTTTCATGCTTTTTAACTAAACAAAAAATGAGAAAAATAAACATGAATTCTGTAAAAAATTAAAGCTACCAAGAAATTTCTTTCATATAATTTTCTACATTATTGATATATTAAGTAACATTTGATGGTGGATTCAAAAATAGAAATAAAATATATATGTTGACGTGTTAGTTTTTTGTAAACGGGCAGTTTCCATGGTTACCGCATATGCCAACTGTCAAAATTACCACGCTTTCTTAAGAAATATCAGTGTTATACTAAATGTATTGTCAAATATACAACAAAAACATGTTGTAAGAAAAATTTCTTTTTCTTTTGATGTAATATTAAGTAAATGATACTGAATATCTTTTTAAAACATATCTAGGGCCATATTATTTTTTTCACTCGACTAACATACCCGAACAGTAAGCAAGTATTCAGAAATTTGCAAAGAAAATAATGAAATTCGGAACATTTCTTAGATGTTAATTTTGTTTTTTTTAATCAACACTTTTAAAATATATCATTTTAAACTTCTTTGCCCAGTTGTCTGCCAGTAATCAAGTCGCGACGCACTTTCGTCACTATACCACAAGTGGGTGGGGTAACTCGCGCAGAATTATCATCAATGCTGTCTTACTAATGCTTGGAGAAATCCTTTATGTGATGTTGTCTAAACGACCTCTTATTCTTTTGAACCGATCTCCTTTTGAACATTTAGAAATATCTATTCTGTATTATTTACTCATTATTTGCTTATAGCCGAAATTTAAACACTTATCCGAATACTATTCAACTTAACCTTCATTTGAAGAGTAATTATCCGTGATTATCTTTCTTGGAAGCGCATAACGATGCGCACAGAAAACTACCGAAAACGTCTTTAACTATATCATGCGTTAAATATTAAGGTTTACTATGTAAAACCCCTGTCACACTAGGGCGGCAATCTCACGGCATCCAAAGCACATTCATATAGCCGAGGTGAGCGCAGTACGATCGCAAACATCGCCTCAGCATCGCTGTCGCATTGCATAGATCGCCGACCGACGGCGCGCATTTTGAGCATGCTCAAAACATACAAAACAAACGCTGTTATGCGGCGTTCTGATAAGAGCGCAGTGGGATCGCAGTAAGGACTCTGTAGCAACTCAGTAACATCTCCTTCAGCGCAACAGGAGCGCAGTGAAAGCGCAAAAGGAATGTCGAATTGATTGCTTATTCGGAGACGTGACGGCGCAGTGTAAGCGAAGTCCGAACGCAGTCAATTGCCACTGAACACATTTCATCGCCTTGGAAGCTCCGCAGCAACGCCATGATCGCTGTAAGAAAGCCATGGAGACTCCATGTCATAAAAAATATCAGATTTTTGTGTTTGTTTTGCGATCTCGCGGCGCTTTGTTTAACAACGCCGTGCAAACGCAGTGAAAGCGCAGTGAAAGCGCAGTCTAGTGTGACAGGGCCTTTAGTAACTCAGTCGATGTTTTTTTGTCCATGAATGTTCTCTGACAAAAGTTTATTATCAGAATCTTACTCTTACCACTATAGCTCTGAAACTACTTTTCCGATTTCTTCCAGATTTAATAGATACATTTAGAAAGCATACTAACAAACGTTAAACTTAAGTTGTTTCCGTAATCTTATGGTCGATTCCGTGAGTATAATATTGTACGGGCTGATGTTTAAAGCGTCATTCGCTTTTAAGGAAATGTTCAAACATATTTTTTTTTTCATTTTTCATAAGGTATTTTGCAGTAACTGTTCTTACCTATAGGCAGAAGACTCTTTCAGTTAAAAGATAATGAAATTATTTTAATTTAACTCTCGGTTAATTTGAATGACTTAGCAAGAGATGAGTTGTGTTATCAAATTACTAATTTTTGTACATATTCTTGAAGAGGTTTTTATGTTACATTTGTGTACGAGTTTGTAACTTTTACTACACTTATTATTATCTGACAAAACGCCCTGCACTAAGATGAATGCATGAATATATTACATTATTCAGGTTAAATATTTTGCCATGTTTGGTAGTCTTGTAACTTTGGTAAAAATAAAACACAACTTAATGATGTTCAACATATTAGCAATTCTCATCAGCTTTTCTTCATTTGTTCTTGTCTTAGAGTCAACATCATTTTATTTTACGTTCTTCTTCTTCTTCATCTGAGCATTGAAGCCAAAATGGCTTATAGGCTTCTCCTGTACCTCATTAACAGTAAAAAAAATGACACTGATATCAAATCTTTTACTGTGCAAGCTCCGGTCAGGTTGAGTTTTAAAAGTCAAATTGCTATCAATGAGGACTATGTTTTCGTCTAAATTATTCCTCTGGTCGATGCATCTAATAGAAAATGAGATTTCGATAAGTGTCTCATTCACATTTTTTTTCAATCTTGGCAGATGTTCGTTAAGAAAAAAAATGGATATTTCTTAAACATCAAAGTTCTTCTACGTAGGTTTGGATTGTTAGAAAATATAGGTAACTTAACTGTGGTTAATGTAATTACATAAAATTAATAATTTGAACAAAAGGAATAAAGTCATTGATAACTGTTATCAGAAACCTAAACGGGTCAGTATGAATTGCAATTCAATTAACAATTCACATTTTGTGTTTGAAAGACATTATAGCTAACTGTTGCATCTTGAGGAGTTTTGGCTATTTAATGAGTGTGTCTATATTGAACTTTATTATCGCTCAGAACTATCTATTTCTGGCATAAATATAACATAGTGCTATTGTCCCGTTTCTTTGCAGAACCATCAATAAGCGGCGATGATTTGGTAAAAACTCTAATTTTTGTCAAAATGTTAGCTAGAACATTCTGGAATTGAGACGACAAAATTTAGTAGCTATAGTTTCTATTGAATTTGGCGTTGAAAGCCAAGATGCCCTAGCCATATTATAGAACTTCTATATATGACCCTTGTCCGCCTGAAAACAATACTATTTATTTGTATCTCAATTCTTTTATTTTGCACCGTAAAAATTACGTAAACATTTTTAATCGGAATATTTATCAGTTGATTTTCTAGCAATTTTTTCTTTTGTCTCGATTTGTAAAATAAAATAAAAATATTAACTTTGAAAATGTAAATTACTGCCGCAACTATATATCTTTTATATCCCTTTATGTTGTCCAGGATGTCGTTAATTGGATATCTATTAAGTTTTCAATATCAACAGAATGCACTGAAATTTTTCTAGTGGTCAGAACAATTATTTGTAGACAACAGTTAAATAATTTCGAAAATAAAATTATGATTTGTCATGATGAAGATATTGAATGCAGTATCCCTATGAATGAGGTCAAAGTCACGGGGTCACCACGTTATCTCATAGTTAACCTGTGCAGGACGCTGATTTGATGATAACACTCAAAAGCAGAAATTATGAACAAAATAAAAAATATTTGCACACAAAACCAAAACTGAGTACTTTTAAACAAATGTTTATTACTTTAGAATTAATATAACAGAAATAAATACAAACAAAAGATGGCACAATTCATTAATGGTTTTATTCTTGTACAAAACCAGGTGGATATTGAATTTGGACGTTGCTTGGACAAACGGGTACTTGGCAACATTTACCGGCAGGAGCTGGGTCTAGGCGGCAGGTTGGTGGTAATGTCCAGTTAAGACATCTACAACAGAAAAAAAGAAGGTGTTGATACAAATGATGTAAACGAAGAAATTGATATCTTAAATGATATTTTGTAACAAATTTTAATACATTCCAAACGAAACATAATAAAATAATAATTTATATCAAAAAAGCAGGTTACATTAGTACATGTATTAGTCAGGAAAGACACTTATTTTCACAGGTATTTTGTCATTCAGCAATCAAAATACTCAGTAGTTATTTGAAAATAATAATAAAAATCCTTAAACAAGCCAGTCATGAGTGTAAGCCTTACAAACGCTACTTACAGTGTTTGACATTGGTAGAACCCAGTCTTTCCATCTTGGCATGTACATTTATATTTACAACCATCCCTCCACTTCTCTCCTTCATGGTAATATTTGCCACCGTAATAACAAGTGTTTGCAGTAACTGTTTAAAAGAGGTAAAATTAAATAAAAATCATTAGAATTGTTAGAGATTAACAGACCACTAAGCTTGTTAAATTCATTAAAGAATAGAAAACCAAATGGTAAAATATGTTGCAGTGTAAACATTATTCGTGAAACTTCTAGTGTGCCGTGTTTGCTTTGAAATATTTGATACTAGCAGGTTATTACCTCACTAATGATGTTGAATATTTAATACGGACGGACGGAAATCTACCTAAATCCTGCTAAAAGACCTTATATTATAAAGAAGGTACCATGAATGTTTAATATAGCTCCTTCAAAGGTGATGATGTAGATGTGACACTGACAATTTATCAAAACAAAAGTACAATGAAATACAAAGACAAACTCAAATTGTTATCATTAGTCATACCTCCACAGCTAGGCTGAGAGCAACATTCTCCTGGTTTCTTT
Source organism: Ruditapes philippinarum (assembly GCF_026571515.1). NCBI lineage: Eukaryota > Metazoa > Mollusca > Bivalvia > Venerida > Veneridae > Ruditapes > Ruditapes philippinarum. The sequence goes on from NW_026865272.1 coordinate 19,896, forward strand.
TCTAATGTACAGCCAGCTGGAAGATTGTTCCATACTGGGCATCTGTAATTAAAACATCATTCAGTTTATACGCACATTTCTTCTGTTAATGGTGCATTGTATATGTCAAATGAGAAAATTTACGTAAGTTTGAATGATCTATAAAAAGACAATTTTATTATTCTGCTGAGACCCACATGGAAGATCATGAAACCGAATGTGTAAGCCTCGTTAAATAAAGTCGTTACTAACTGACTTACTTATTTTTATAAAAAGAAAACTTAACAATCGGTCACAATTAGATTACTTTTCAGTTTATTAACCAAGACTGAATTAAAACTTGAATGTGTACTGCTGACATATGTTAAATGTATCAGTTCTCTAATTTAAAATATCTTAATACAAAATCCAGAGGGTTTGGCAAATTAATACCGTGATTTCTTATATGGTGTAAAATTCAATTGTATCGTAACTTATTACATTGTTATAAATAATGAATTTTCAAGAAGTCTCTTACAAATCTTGGCATCTGTAGAATCCAGTTCTAGCATCTTCACATGTACAATTATACTGGCAACCATCTTGCCAGACCTCTCCCTGGTTGTAAATCTTGCTCTTGTATATACAGAAACTTGCTATAAACATACAAAAACACATATAATGAACCAATAATTTTACTTCCTATTCTTCAAATTTGTTAGTTTCTTTTTAAGATATACCAGTACAAGGCTCATCTTTAAGTAAAATACTTATGTTGCAGAAACTTAAAATCCAGTACAAGGCTCATCTTTATGTAAAATACTTATATTGCAGAAACTAAAAATCCATCACATTCTAATTGAACATGTCTAAGTTGCATTAAAGAATGCAAACACTATGTATAGTGCCCTGGGAAGGGCTTAATCTAATGTTTTAGGAACTTGTTGCCCAACCCATTTGCATTTTGATATATACTCATTATTTGTATAATATGTTTGTAAACATGTATTTAATGCAATAAAATATGTTCAAACTAAACACTATGTATGGGAAGCTGCATTCCCAATTACAAATCAAGTGAAGATGGCAATTAAAAAAATACTACCAGATTTTTAAAACACTATGTAGTCATTCTGTGTCCACCTGTAGTGTGTACAGTTTAAATCGTAGTACATATACTATGTGTGTACTCAAAACATGTTTGTGTCACCTTTACAAAGGGACTATGTAACAATTATTTATATTTTCATGTATCAAATTTGAGCTTCATACATCTTAAAAAAATATTTCATTCATGATATGAGAGGGTAGTGTGCTCCACATTTATGTACCAGTACCTTACTAGTTTTTATATTGCGATCTACCAATAATTAGCAATAACTTATCCATGTTCTCTTTGAAACGGCGCTGGACAAAAATTTCTGAGGGAAAGATTTAATAATATAGCCTAGCATATATGTATATGGAGATATAGCGATATTGTGAGATATATTTTGGACTGAAAGAAATGTTATAATATGTCACTTCTAGCATTAGAATAAGTATACTGTGCTTCTCTTAGTTCACGGTACTTAACACTTTAAAACAGTAAAGAACACAAACAATAAACTTACACTACAAAAACTGTCATAAACTGTATCATTTAGTCATTTTTCTGCTATATGACACAAGGAAACAACAATATATTCAATCAAAATTAGTTTTAATTTGTCAGATGTAAACAGTGTGTCGGCCGTTTTGAAAACATTATGTCATCATTTACCTCACGGTAATGGTGTTTTATTTCAGTTTTTTCATGTTTCAGTTAAAATTTCTTTAAGTTATTTTGCATAATTTTAAATATTAAAAGTATTTTTACATTGTAACTCAAAATTTATTTTTTCAACAAACAAGAACATTTAGAAAATGATGATTGTTTCAGACGTATGCACAATTTTAATGGACTATTGTTGTTTTTTGCAGAAGTTTGTAAAATGTTGTTCAGTTTTACGTAAAATTCTATAGATTTAAATTATTTTGCACAAAACCTTTGTTGTTAAGGTGTTTGAATAAAATATGTCAATTCTGACCAATTACAACACTGGTCACATGAAAATATGCCATTACCGTGAGATAAATGATGACGCGGAATTAGTGATGTTGAGTATAGTGAGTATATATACTTACATGTTGCTACAATTGTCTGGGATGGAATGGTTGGTCCAGTACCATTACCTATAAAATATAAAGGTAATTTAAGAAAATGTTTGTTACTATACATTTTGTAATTATCCAAAATGCTTTATATCAATATGTGTTAATTAAACAGCTTAACACCATCTTTATTACCATCTAACAAATTGACTATTCCATTATTATTTTCAAATTCAACATTAATATGCTGTTTCAATTACATCAGTCGTAAGGAATCAAGCTACAGGTAAAACATTTGCCTCATTCTTGTAACAGTTTAGCTTATTTCATTGACATGACTATCAACTACAAACAACTTGTCAATTTCCGCATTCAAAGCATGTAATGTGAATTATTTGCCATGTTTGTGGAGGATATTAAAAAAGTCTTATCAGAATTTTGTTATTTGAAAAGCTCTGACTTAAATTTAAATATATAGCACCGAGGTTACACTTACAGTTAGGATGAGCCAAAATAGCAAAGACATCACCCGTTCCTGGCTGAGCTGTAATATATAAGGATGAAATATTGTATTCAACGCTACCTTTGTTTTTACTTGTGTCATTCAATACTGTGGCATAAAATATAAATCTGTGAAGCATAACAAATTTGAACCAACTTTTCTTTTGTTTGGTCTGTACAGTGACTTTGTCATATCTCAGCAGTTTGTTAACCTAACAAGCTTTACTGGATAACTAACCAGTAATTAACAAATTACTCCATAAGTGACTAACTACTAATCTCCCACAAGGTTTCTGAATCAGCAGTGAGCGACGTATGACCATTAGCCTCGCAGTCTGAGAACAATAGCTACAGATTATTTTTGCCTCGCTAAGTGATCAATTTAATTGTTTTATGTAAGTTTGCTGGATAACTTCCATTCAAGAAAACATTCAGTATCCTCGGAGCAAATTAACCACTCATTGTATATAATAATCAACTTACTAGATCCCCAGCTGGTAACAGATTGGCCGGGAGCATAATAGAAAGCAGGTTTCTGAGATCCTTGTTCAAATGGACAATTATTCTTTGTTGATACCATGATCCAGCCCTGAGAATTACATCCACTGCCTGAGCTGCTGGCCAGGAATTCATGTCCTGTTGCTTGATCACTGCAATAAAACACAAATTATGACAATCAAACTGGTTTCTTTAAAATCAAAAATACATGTTATACTTTTATCTAAGACCGATGTAAGCAAATTAAGACTGATCAAAGCAAATTAAGACCGATGAAAGCAAATTAAAGACTTTCTGTCACTCATGATTGTTTCCTGTTCTTTTAACAACATTTTTTAAGTATTACATACTTTAAAAGTATATATATATTCAGTACTTTTACAAAACAAACAAAAGAGCCATTTTTTTATATTTGGGTTATACGTCACACCAGCACAGTATAGGTCATATGCTTAATTTCCAACTTTATGGTGGAGGAAAACCATTTCAGGCACAAATGGGCACCCAAGTAGAACCAAATGAGACATTATATGATGCATAGTCAGTAAAGATATAATAATAACAAAACATGGCTGTGTCCCTTAGAATTATAGTAAATGTTGAACCCATTATCCCCGAGTTTACAAGCAAACAAACACTGACCATGAGCATATAACTATAACTTTTGCTGAGACCAAAAAAAACAACAACACCTACCCCATCAAACTGAAGATGTTCTTTGGTGCATATCTGATATCAGTCCATGTTGATGAGATGATCCTACTTGGATCAAACCAGCTTTCTTTGTCTGATCCAGTGGCATCAAAGATAATGTTGGCCTTCTCTACTCCTTTGTTGAAGATAGCAACTTTAACCTGTCAAGTAATTTTGTAAGGTTATTTTTATATGTGTTACACAATTTGAGCCGTGTCACGACAAAACCAACATAATGTGTCTGCGACCAGCATTGATCCAGACCAGCCTGCGCATCCGCGCAGTCTGATCAAGATCCATGCTGTTCGCTTACAGACACTATAACAAGTAGAGAAACCAAAAGCGAACAGCATGGATCCTGATCAGACTGCGCGGATTTGTTTAGATTTTTTTTTTCAAAAACAATAAGGTATACATGTACCATTAGTTTATATTAATTTAACAGATTTGTCTATAAATAGTTATGCAATTTGACATTACTATTTTATATTTCCCATGACAGTTCTTTTAACAAGTAGTTCACATTGTCTGTATTACCTATACCTTTAATAAACAGTTAACTTTACTTGTATTACTAACACTAAAAGGCCATTTTTAACAAGTTAACTTTGCCTATATTACCTATACAAAACATATATACCTTGTCAATGCAAAGACTGTTCCAGTAATTGGACAGATCAGGTTTGTAATGTCCGGGGTAGGTGCTAGTTAGGTACATGGCTTCTGGTACGTTGGGGTTCATGGTTCCAGTTCCGTGCCACAGGTTGTAGAGATCACCTGGTACACCGGCCACTCCCTTCATCATTATCATCCAGTCTAGACAAAAAAAAATGAAAATAAATTAACTTCAATATACTTACGTTATCTTGATTGTCAAACATATTCTTTTTTATTTGATAAGCTTGTTCCCTGTAGTAGTAGCCTGCACTGCCTGCGGTTATATGTCGAGATATCAATGTATGGCTCAAACTATTATATCTTGCATGACAGATAGACATTTATACCATATGATCAATAAGACTTGAATACAATGATAAGTTGACAGTGTTATGTATAACACAGTTTATTTCTGTATAAGTAAATAAGCATGATATCAAATATTGTACTGTGTTTACTTATGAACCCTTTCCCAACTACATATCTTAAATGGACTTAAATAGACGTGTATGCGTTTCTATCTGGACAAAACCAATTTATCTTTTTGAGGGAATATTTAAAAATATATAAGGAGTTGATAGCGGACAATGCAGAGCATCATTATCACCCGATGGCACAGATGTGCTGTCTGATCTTGGTCTGCATAGACTTCAAGAATACGGCCTATTGCCACCAGCAGGATAAAGTTTAACCGTCAAACATTATCATTATTCAAACCTGTCAGTACAAAAAACAGTCAACCTCTGGACAAAAAGTTGTTTTTTTTGTTTTTTTTAAATGATATTAATATCTATACATAGAGAAGAAATCATGAACTTACTGCTGCTAGGTAATTGTACAGTCATTGTGGTTCCATAGTTGCCTTGTGCATCTGAAAGTTTTATAAAATATGATTTTAAAATTCTACAATAAGGGAAACTTTGAAACATAGAAAATCTACATGCTAATTTACACTGCAACAAGAATGTTAAAAGGTTGAAAATTGCGTCACATTTTATAAAAAAATGATAAATTTCAGTCAAAGGTTTTCATTATACATGTGTATAAGTCAGTATTCCTAAATACATTCCTGAATAAAACCTTTACCTTTTTCAGAAAAAAAGATGAAGATCAAAAGCAATTTCATGTAGTATAAAATCAATACAGCAGTATAAATGACAAAACCCTTTAATACTGTTTAGATCTACCTTATTTGTAGACCTCTCATATGTACTTTGTTACACCTAAACAGTTTTAAGTTACTTGTTCATTCATAACTAAACTCACTAATATAAAACAATTGTTTTCAAACAAATTTACACAATTAAAAACCTGATATTCCTTAAGCCAATAAGCTTACTTGGATGAAATTAGCAATTATACCGAAATTCAACCAAAAATTATTTCTTTTTATGGTATTTATTATATTTGGCAATATTCATAAAAAAACGTTTTCAGTATAATTATATTCAGATTTTGATACCTAACCATACTGTCTATTTACAGAAAGTTTAAGGTTGCAGTTCTCATATATTCACTTTTAAAATATAAATGATAACTTACTACACTTGTTGCAGTATTTCTGACAGTTATCAATGGCCCACTGTTCGTACACGCCCTCGCAAGCAGTACTCTTGTCATATGAATCGCAGTTAGGCAATTTGTCGGAGCATGGCTGCAGAGTCTGTGCTGGGTAGTGAGTCACAATAGCTGGAGGTGATGTTGCTGGGGAAAATAATGAAGACAATTATAGTGTACAAATATACAGTCACTTTTTCCAACTGAAGTCCTTTAAAGATCATGATACATTTGTATCGAATTCCTTCATCAATTTCATAAGCAAAAACAAAAAACTTTTAGCAATTTTAATTAAAATAGTATGGAAAATTTATGCAGATAGTCAAGATGTCAATTTAGACCATTTCTTTTCCATTTTTCAGGTTTTGTCTGTGGATAAATTGATACAGCTTAAAGTTTATAATAAAAATTATATTTTTTTATAACTACAAAATAAAAATCACATATCTATTAAACATGTTTTCTGTAGTCACTAGTAACGCAACAAAATGTCCAAGTTACTTAATTTGGCAGCAGTTCAATCACAAATAAACGAAACAAAAAATAATAAGAGTTATAAATACATACTACAGAGGTTGCAAGTCTTCCTGCAGTTTTCTCTCGCCCATGGTTCATAAACACCTGTACATGATGTTGTATCATATGCATCACAATTCTGTAGTTTGTCAACACATTGGTTTGAGAGTGGACTCTGGGTATGGGCTGCAAAGAAAAAAAAACATAAATTTTGATAAATTTTTCATAAAATCCGTCATCCTACATGATATTTTAAAGAGTGAAACTAGAATAAAGTGTTGAAGCACCACACTAATTATACCGTATTCCAGTGTATACCAGACAAGACACTTGAATGATTAACTGCTAAAATCTTGCTTTTTTTACCTGCCGAAATGCACTTTAAGATGACTAATTCATCTCTTTAAACCAATAAATGTATGATCATGAATGAAATAGTGTAAGAATCGGCGAAAAATGTAATATTTGTCTACTTTGTGATCTGATCAGATCATGATTTCTGCAAGAATCTAGAGGTACTGCTCTAACACTCCAACACTATAGAGTTAAATCCTATTTTCAATACTTACGGCATAGGTTACAGTAAGCTTTACAGTTTTGTTCTGCCCATTTGTCGTATGGTGCTCTGCAACTCTGTTGTCCATAAGCAGCACAGTTGGGAATAGCATCGACACAGCCCGAGATATGTGGCGCCACCGTGTGGATGATAGGTGTTGCGATCGTTGTCACTGCTGGATAGTTACAGCGTGGTTCTTGACAACACTGGCCGGGAATTGTTACCATGCGGCAGGCAGATGGCATTGATGTGTAAGTTGGGCATCTATAAATAAATAAGATATCAATTAAATGTTTGTAAAAATAATAAAAAATTGTTTATTTCATGATAAATTTGAACAAAATCAAAAGAATCTTTTATTGAAAATACAATAGTGATGATGTTTCTAAACATGATAAAATTAACAAACAATTCAATGATGAGTTAACTGCTGATAATATTTATAATAATAAACAATATATATCTATAAAATTATTTCACACCAACTGCTAATCAAATGTCTTCTTAATACAGATACTCCATAACTTGGCAAATGAGGGTTTTCCCTGTCTAATCCCCTGGTACAAACAAACTTTCCAGTTACAACTTGGTAAATATATTGATAATTACAGCAACATGTTTACTACTCTATAGTAAATAGTAGTTCACCATGAAGCTGTAACAGTCAAAGTTTGTTTGCATCCAGGAATAAGTCGGGGAAAATTCACAATTGGCAAGTTCTGAATAATACCTTATATAATAACCTTATGGACCAGTCCAAATGGTGGTCTTAATTGAGGGGTTTCACTGTATCTATTTTAACATATCATAATATATAAAACATACAGGTAAATGTACATGTACATACTTTGGAGAGCATGAGTACATTCCATTCTGAGCATCTGTACATTGACAAGAATAGTCACATCCATCATCCCAACGTTGTCCCTGTGTATGGATTCTTCCCTTGTATATACACTGATCTGTAAGAGAAGAAAAAATTTTATTATATATAATAACCATCACAAACAATGTTGCATTAAAGCATCTCACCTCCAGATTCTTGATAATGTTTATCAAAATTTTACTAGTTAATATTAAAAATGCTGTGAAGTGGTGAACAAATAAATTACTTTATGCTTACATGAATATTTAACATTAATTGTCACAAATTGTGTAAAAGTACCCATAAAATAGCCTCATATCCTATGTTAGTATCAACATAGATACATATATGTTGTGGTTGACATAATCATTGCTTATTCAATAATTTGCTAATATGAGGGACTAAAATTCATAAATGCTAGCACGAACTTTAATTACAATAAAAGTCTGTGATGCTCGCTTTGGAATATTATTCATTTTGAAATAATGATTAAAAAATAATTGAACAATTTTTGTCAGAATACTTTAAAAAAAACACTTACGGTTATATCCAGTTACAGCTGTTGTGCCATATGTTCCGGTGCTTGGGTTGTAGCCGGGTCTGAATCCTCCTGTGCCTGGTTGGTATGAGCCATACACTGGGTATCCAGTCTGTGGGTTGGTAACAGGATTGAACTTGGAACCATCTGGTTTCATACAGACAGGGTCATCGCAGCACTTGCCAGCAGCCTTTACTGTATAACATCCCTGTGGGAGCTGGTATTTTGGACACCTGTTAAATAAATGCATATTCCCATTTGTCTCTGTTTTTTATTTTTAAAGTGTAGATGGGAGTCATTATAAACAATATTCAATAGAGCTAAAAACTAACTGTTTGATTAATTTTCTTATTTTGATGCTGACTTAAACACATAATGGTCATATCTTTGCAGTAAGTTCTTCTTACCAAAATTACTAAATAAATAACCAGTAATTACAAACTTCTCAGCAATTGACTGATTATAGAACCAATGATGAGAGACAAATGACCATTAGACTCAATGTTTGAGATCATATGTCATGGAGAAATTTTGCCTTGTTCAATGACAGACCAGTGACACTAATATAATATATTTGATGCTCTCCTCAGCTGAATGGGCGAACAGTTAATTAGTAATAAAATGCATACCAAGTAAAAGGAATATAGCTAATGCTTGTTTATCATTTTAAGGAAGATATGTATCAAATTAAAAAAAAATCACAAATCAAAGACTTTGAAATATAAAGTGATGCTTGTCTGTCATGTAAAATCAAAGATAAGGCGTTTGCAAGAAGTAGCACATATTTCTCTAGTAAGAAATGGCTATAACTTACTGTGGTTTACACTGGTAATAACCAGTCTTGGCTTCCATACATTCACAAACATAATCACATCCATCGTCCCAAGTCTCTCCTTGGTTGTACAGTCTGTTCTTGTACACACATTGGTCTTTAAAAGTGAATCAATGTATGTATTAACATAGTGAATAAACTACTTATAACTTCTGTCAATTATTATTTCAATTCATTATTTACAAAATGACCTATTAAATGTCTGATAATCTAGTTTTAAGCCCATTAAGCGTGCATTATATAAAAATACTTACTTCTGATGCTTCCGCTGGAGACACCTGGTGGAAGAGCATAACCACTGCCTGGATACAGGCTCTGTCCTCCAATGACAGGCTGGGTACCAGATGGGTAAATGACCTGTGAACTTCCTGTGTTTGGTGCTGGTGTCTGGCCAGGTAGAAGTTGTGGAGCAGGGGTTGGTATAAGCATAGGAGATGGTACGTAGTTTCCTACTTGTGGGATATTGCAGCTCAATGATTTACAGCACATGCCAGGTACTGTGTTCATCTTACAGTAAGATGGAATACTGCTTGGGTATTGTGGGCATCTGTTATTGCAAATAAGTTATTATAAGCATTGCAAATAAGTAATTATAAGTTTTGCAAATAAGTTATTATAAGTTTTGCAAATAAGTAATTATAAGTTTTGCAAATAAGCAATTACAAGTTTAACAAGCACATTTTTCACAGCACAGCAAAATCAGAATAAGATGTACATGTATATATACATTGTAAAATATTGCTTAAGAAACCTTAAAGCTTAAAAAACAAAAGTAAGGGTTATGCATTATGGCTGAAATACAATTATGTATCTAAAAACAAATTCATATACATTTCTTCATAATCTTTGCACATTTATTAAATGGAAAAAAAACATTTCTTCATAATCTATGCACAAAAAATGGAAAATACTATGACCCAGACAATACCCTTGACAAAATTCAATAAATATTCAATTATACAATGCACAATGTTCTTTTATTTAAAAAAAAGTATATATACTGTGCATACATATTCAGAACTTACTTTGAAGTACATGTATAAAGACCAGTTGAAGCATCGGTACAGGTACATGTGTAGGCACATCCATCATCCCAAGACTCACCCTGTTTATGGGTAGTTCCTTTGTATACACAATCAGCTGTAAAATAATACAAAATTAGTAATTACTTTTTCAATGCTTAAAGTAATGGACATATTACATAAACCAGAGATGTAGATAACATCTCTTTGTCTCTGCATTAACATACATAAATAGTTACACTTTAACATGTTCAAAATCAAAATCACTCTATTTTTCAGAAAACCAATATAACTATATTTCAGGCATGATGGTTTTAATATCAAGTAATTACAATTATCTCTCATTGACCTTACTTCAACAGTGTAAAAAATAAAAAGAAGCAAAAGAAAATCATACTTCTACTTCCAGAAATGGTGCCGGTTCCAGGTTGTGGGTTGTAGCTACCAGTGAATTGAGTATGGGTACCAACTGGTACAATATTGGATCCAGATGTTCCTGGAGTTTGGGAACCAGTAACAGTTACGGGTGAAAGAGAACCTGAACATTGAGGTAGGGAACAGCAATTATCCTTAGGGTCCTTAATCAGATAACAGGTGCTTGGAAGGTCTGAGTAAACTGGGCATCTAAAAATAAAAAAATATGTTTTTTTTAAAAGTTATAACTCTTTATGTACCTGCAAATATCATTTACTATAAAATAATATGGTCAAGAAATGTAAAGCTATATTGAATTGCTCGATCATACATGTACCTAACTATCAAAGTCTTAGCAATAATAACTGTTTTATGGACTTATGTATCTAAGGTTACTTTTACACTTGAGCAGCCAACATCTTCTTAAAGACATATTAAATCTAGGGTTGACATTATTTTACCTGTCAGTACATCTGTAGGAATTAGTGAGTGGGTTTTCGCATACACAGCTCTTACAATTATCTTGCCATGTGGAGCCAAGTGGATGTGTTGTCATATCTTTGTAAATACACATGTCTGAAAAGCATAGTTTTGGCATATATAGTCTCTAATATATCATATAAATACACGTGTCTGAATGTTTAGTTTTGGCATATAGTCTCTAATCTATTATATAAATACACATGTCTGAATGCATAGTTTTGACATATTGTCTCTAAAATATCATAAAAATACACATCTGACAGCATAGTTTTGGCATATTGTCTCTAATATATCATATAAATACACATCTGACAGCATAGTTTTGGCATATTGTCTCTAATATATCATATTAATACACATCTGACAGCATAGTTTTGGCATATTGTCTCTAATATATCATATTAATACACATCTGACAGCATAGTTTTGGCATATTGTCTCTAATCTATCGAGTATAATACACATGAGTTTCTTCTCTTAGAGAATATTAGGAAATATCTAAAACTGGGTAATATGAAAGGAACTCAATAAGTTCTGATATTTACTTCTATTGCCAGAAGTGCCTGTCCCTGATGTTGGGTTGATTGGAAGCTGTGAGCCAGATGGTCCGGTGTTAAATCCTGGCTGGTAGGTAATTGGTGGGTTTGAGCCTGCGGGTCCGGTGTTGAAACCTGGCTGGTAGGTAATTGGTGGGTTTGAGCCTGAGGGTCCAGTGTTGAAACCTGGCTGGTAGGTATTTGGTGGGTTTGAGCCTGATGGTCCTGTGTTGACACCAGGTACACCAGTATACTGTGGGTTAGGTGTTGGTACAAATACACCTGGGGTTGGCACCTGGGACACATCACATGATGCTATCTTGCAGCAGGCGTCATTTGGATCTTGTTTGTATGTGCAGAAGGCGGGTAAATTGATATATCTTGGGCATCTGGAGAAAGCATATAACATATTATCCTCAATAAGCTTGTCAAGAGAAATAAATGTAATGTAATGGTTTATGAAATATTTTTCATAAATAAGTTCTTTAACAAACTGCTACAAATGTCTCAACACATCCTTATTATAATTGTAGGAAAAAGAGATTTGCTCTATGCAATAACTGACAAGAAGACATAATGATCAATTAACAATCATTACAAATATTTCTAATTTTGCACGTAACTATTCTTTTAAATCGTTAATTGTTATATCTATTAATTTATTATTTTTCTTATAAGAAGTATTTTAGTGACATGGACCTCAATGGAATTGTTATATACACTACCTCTCGGTACATCTGTACTGGCCTCTGTTCTGGTCGAAACATGTACATCTGAACTGGCAACCATCATCCCATGTTTGTCCCTGAGTATAAGGTTTACCCTTGTATACACACATCTCTGAAATAAACATATATTTTGTACGATAATTAAAATACAAATTGTTGGGAGGTTGAATTTTTTCTTACCTAAATTTTTCAGTATTTCAGAATTCAGTACTTTAAGAATCTAGATTGGAATTTATAGCAAGATTAAGTCTTTCACACAGAAATTTGCTATTACATCAAAAACAGTCATCATCCTAAGCCCTAATAACTTCAACAACACTTTAATCACTAAAATTATTTTGTTGGTTTTTCTATGAAATAAGAATCTTACTGCCATTTCCTGAGGGGCCGGTTCCATAACTGCCAGGGTTGTTACTGCTGGAACCAGAGAATACAGCTGGTACATATGTTGGTGCCACAATGATTGGTTTAGGTGTGGTAGATGGATTTACTCCACTGATTGGTGGGTTGGTTCCTGGGTTAAAGATCAATGGTGTAGGAGCTGGTGTAAAGGTGTTGCAATCGGGTACCACACAACAACTGTCATTAGGATCGGTTACCAGTCTACAGCTAGATGGGAGACCGGTATAGCTTGGACATCTGCAAAACACAGGAAACAATGTATGAAAATTGAAGAAAAAAAATTGACTCATTAAAAAATACATATCTATGTCAGGAGTGGTGTATTTCAGTAAATATTGATAATCTTTGACTAAAATGCATATTTAATATACCATGTAACATTATAGATAAATACATTTTCTCAGCCTACTCATAAATCCTATATTTTGTATTCTCTCAGACAATGGGCATGACAAATAGCTTGTTTCTAATCATAATATTTGAATTAACATGTATAAAAGGGATGCACCTTTCAGTGCCTATATGTACTTTCTGTGCAAACAAATCAGCATCTATATACATAGTTACTAAAAACAGAATAAATGAAAAACTGATCAAGTTAAATGTTGGAAAGACCATGATTTAAATAGGGTAGCACTTGCCTAACTCAAATGATACAAACAAACAAACAGACACAGCACCTTTCTGAGCATGAGTAGTAGCCAGTAGAAACATCGTCACATCTGCAACGTTTATCACAGCCATCATCCCAGGTCTGTCCTTGCTGGTAGTATACTCCTTTGTACACACAATAACCTGACATATACACAAATATAATGTCATAATGCTATATACATGTATCACCAATATTATAATTTCATAATGCTATATGTCAGCAATACTTTAATGTCATAATGATATATATTACCAAGAATAAATTATGTGATAATGCTATATATCAGCAATATTATAATGTCATAATGCTATATATCACCAAACATACAATGTTATAATGCTAAATATATCCAATTTTATAATGTCATAATGCTATATATCAGCAATATCATGTCTTAATGCTATATATCACCAAAATATACATTGTAATGTCAAAATGCTATATATCAGCAATATTATAATGTCATAATTCTATATATCACCAAAATATACATTGTAATGTCAATATGCTATATATATCACCAATATTATAATGTCATAATGCTATATATCACAGATATTAAAATGTCATAATGCTATATATCACCAAAATTATGTCACAATGATATATATCTACAAAAAATATAATGTCATCATGCTATATACATATACATGTATAACCAAACAGATAATGTTAATTGTAATAAAAGAATATGTACTTTATCATTATCTATGCCAATCATTTTTGATGTAGAACTATCTATGCTTGTCTTTTTTTTAAATTTTGTAATATAGAATATGTTCTTTATCATTTTTGTTTTATAGATTTCATGAAGTTTACCTGGAGGTGGTCTGGTGACAGGTTGTGGGGCTACTGTAACTTGTCCTGGCAGTGGTGTCTGGAACGGATTTGGTGCTGGTGTAGGAATACCATGTGGGAATGGAGATGGGTTCACATAGTCACAATATGGTACCTGGCAACAAGCATCCTTTGGATCTTGAACCATCACACACTGTGTTGGTACTTGTGGATAATCAGTACAACTGAAATGATAAATTAATTTACAACAATCATGCATTTTTCTAATTAATGTTTTCTTAATTAGTGATAAAAATGTTTGTTAAATTATGTTACCAAGTTGTTAAATACAAATACAAGACATTTATATAGCGCAAAAATGTATTAAATATTCGATTGCGCTGTACATTATAAAGACTATATACACATATGCTTGATCAAGACACTCCCAAACCCAGTCTCGATGGCACAGCCAATCTACAACTCTAGTTGAAAAACAGTCCAAACAAGTATGTTTTAAGTTTGGCCTTAAACTGATTTTCATTGGTAATGTCCTTCAGATAGTCTGGCAATGAATTCCACCATTTAGGTCCCACAATGGCCAAGGATCTATCAGCAAGTTTTGAATTTGTTGATGGTTTATCAAACCGAATGTGGCTAGATGATGAGGATCTCAGTCTTTTCCTGTACTGACTCTGGCATTTAGTGAACAATTTACGAAGATACAATGGAGCGGTGCCATTTGCAACACGAAACACAGCCACAATAACTTTGTACATGATTCTTGCTCGAATTGGAAGCCAGTGGAGTGATTTAAGAATTTCAGAACTGGATTGATAGTAAGCAGCTCCAGTGACAATTCTAGCAGCATAATTCTGCACACGTTGTAATTTATCAAGTTGATAGGCTGGAATATCAGCGAATAATCCATTGCAAATGTCTAAATGTGAATGAATCAAACCGTGAACAAGGATTTCTGCAGATTTCTGAGTGAGATGTTTTCTGATTGCTTTCAAATTTCTTAACTGCATGTGTGCAATCTGACACTTCTTTTGAATATGGATGTCAAAACTTAAAGTGCTGGTCTTCTGTACTCCAACTCTCACATTGTCAACACAGTTGACTTCGACCCCACCAACATTGACACTGGAAATGTTCAATTTCTTCAGCTGATGTCTTGTACCATAAATGATGATTTCTGTTTTGCTATTGTTCATTTTTAACTTAAATCTAGTCATCCATGACACAATATCATTAAGACAGTCAGTGAGTTTTTGGCGAACGATTTCTTCGCTGTGATGGTCACCAGCTCTAATTTTAAATGCCACTTTATGATCGTCTGCATATCCATACAAATCCGCCGGATATTTCTGGACTATTTTGTTAAGGGCAGCTATATAGAGAGTAAATATCACCGGTCCAGCACAAGAACCCTGGGGAACCCCGAACCTCAGTGGTTCAGTATCCGATGAGGACTGTTCAATGACAACTTTCATATCTCTGTTGGTTAAATAAGATTCGATCCACTTTAATGGAATACCCTGTATGGCAAAGTCTTTCTGTAACTTCTTCTTAAACATACATTTTAGCACTCTTCTATTTATCAATATCGTGTTTTAGGTCCCTTCAAAAAGATTCCTGGCTGACCAAATTGAAAAAACAAAGACAAATCTATTATGCAAATTCAGTAAGTTACAAATTAATAAAATATACAGAAATGACTTGACTTTGAAGCTAGAAATTGGAGAGAGAATTTACCGTTTTGTGCATGAATACTGTCCAGTCATATCATCCACACAGATACAATGGTAGTCACAGCCATCATCAAATTTCTGACCCTTTGTGTACACCTTACCATTGAAGAAACATCCTGAAATATATGAATGTCCATTATTGTACACCATACTATTGTCATACAAGAGAAGAGTAACACAAATAAAACACATTTTTAAAACAGTCTAAACTGTTTGTCTTTTACCATTAAACTTACTTTAAAAAAAATCTTATATAATATGTGGATATTACACTTATTAAAATTTGTTTTCTTCAACACTCACCTTGTTGTTTAGGCTGTGGTGCTTGTGTGGGGTTCACACCTGGCTGTGGTGCTAAAGTAGATACACCAGGTTGTGGGGCTGGAGTGTTCTGTGGGTTTGGATTTGGGTATGGAGATGGTTGTGTTGGTACTGGAGCTACACCAGTTACCATTGGTGGTGCTGGTGTGTTGGGGTTTGGTATCAGGTATCCTGGTGTTGGTGGCACACTGGTTGGTGGTGTTGGGCATGAAGCAACTTTGCAGCAAGTTGGATCCTTCGGGTCTGGTACCAGGGTACAAGTTGGAGGTAGATTTGGATATTTTGCACATCTAAATAGAACAATGCATGTACATGTATATACTTATTGTGATTGTCAAAGCACATAAAGTAAATTAAATTATCAACTGTGGGAAGTCTGATTATAAGTGTAATTTGTTGTGAGCATCCAAATTTTTCTTATTGTCTTTTATTATTTTAATCATCTGTCACCTTTAAGGTGAATACAAACTCACTGTACATATCTAATTACTCAAGGACATCTGACTTTGGTAATAAGAACATCCTAGGTATTCTAGAATATCAAGAAGCATAATATTTCCAAAATTATCTACATATACTATGGAAAGACCATGTATATCTGTAAGCAGGACTTTTTTTCCAAGTAAATATTCTTTGGACACACAAAGTCTTTGATAATTTGAAACAAACAATATAACCACTCCACATCATATGTGATATCAAAGTAAAAGAAATATAGTACATTGTAGGAACTGAAATTAGAATTCAGAAAAAAAGTAGATAGTCCTTAAAATATACCGTCTGTTTATTGATATAGGATATATTCACTGACCTTTCTTGACATCTGTAATAACCAGTATTGGCATCTTCACATCTACAAACAGCATTACAATCATCATACCAGACCTGGTCTTGTCTGTATAGCTGGTTCTTGTACTGGCATACCACTGAAATATACAAATTATCTCCCTTTATACAGGGCACCAGCTTTATACAATACATTCATTTGTTAAATTAACTCTAACCCTAGTAAACTTTGCCACAAGTATAGACCTAGGCCAGCCTGTTCTTCAGTACAGTTTGACAAGACTTAACTTTTGTCTTGATAATGAAATCCATTGTACTTTAAATGAACTGTTCCAAATTCAAAGCAGGGTATATACAAGATTTACCACTGTCAATTCATACTATTAAAATCTAATTTACTCCGCTGCAAGCTGTTTCTCATTGTTGACAATAACATGACATCAGAATGTAGTAAAAAATGTTCAATTTTCATGGTCATATGATGAAAGAAATTTTCTAATACATATGTACAAGTACACAATCCAATATGTGTACACTGTACACACAAACATATGAATAAGAAATGTGTGCTTATTTAAATGGTCTATACTTCAAGCTTTAAAGACCATAATAAAATTCCTAGATTCTCACAAGTCATAAAATTAAAAATTATACAAGTCATGTAAATCATATTTTAAGGATATATCTAAAAGTGTCTTACTTCTTGGAGCTGGGGTTGGCTGAACTCCCGGCTGTGGTGCTAGTGTGTTCACTGGGTTTGGTGCAATAGTGGAAACACCTGGTAGTGGGGCAATGGTTGAAACACCTGGCTGTGGTGTCAGGTATGGGCTAGGTGTAAGGTTCGGGTTTGGTGCTGGTGTTGGAGCGATGAACTGGCAGTAAGGTTTCTGGCAACAATTGTCCCTGGGGTCGGCTACCATACTACACTGAGCTGGTACATTGGGGTATCTCGCACATCTTCAGAAAAATAAACAGTGGAGAAAAAAATGTTTAAAATATATGTAATATATATGTAACAAGAAACAATGTATGACACATGTAATAATACAATTTACTCACATCGAGGCATTTCAACAATTCAGTAATCTTAATTCTATTGTTTCTACATTAATTTTGGCATAATAATGAACAATTCTCTGAAACACACATCATGTTTCTCAAATGATGAAACTGGCAAACACAAAAAAAGACTTGAATGTAATTTTCCAAAATGTTTTCTGTTCTACATGTCAGCTATCCAATCTTTGACAAGGGTGTTTTTCAATTATTTTTTGTATTCATATATTTTTTGTTCACCATTGAGACATTACTTACTTCACTCAAAAAATCTGACTTTACTTATACATTAAACAACCTTAAATGTACATGAATACTGTTTTAATCTTATCTTAACATTACTATTATTTTTACACATCATGTAATCATCTACTTATCAAAACTCTCTAAACACAACAAACATGATAAAAAGCATGTCTATGCTCCCAGTATAGAGTCAAGCCAGTCAACAACATCAGTGCAGTTTGACTTTCAGATTGTCTTAGCAATGCATGCTTGACATCTCTAAAACTGATTAACACAGGTCTAAATCTAAAGTCATTTGAGCCGCGTCACGACAAAACCAACATAGTGGGTTTGCGACCAGCATGGATCCAGACCAGCCTGTGCATCTGCGCAGTCTAATCAGGATCCATGCTGTTTGCTAACAGTTTCTCTACTTGTAATAGGGTTGGTAAGCGAACAGCATGGATCCTGATCAGACTGCGCGGATGCGCAGGCTGGTCTGGATCCATGCTGGTCGCAAACCCATTATGTTGGTTTTGTCATGACTTGGCTCATTTATCTATCACAGATATACATAATCTACCTCTCAGTACATCTGTATTGACCAGTTGTTCCATCAATACACACACACGTGTAGGTGCATCCATCATCCCACTTATCTCCGGTCTTATATGCCTTACCCTGGTACAAGCACACATCTGTAAAAATATAATATTTTACATTTTTATATGCAACAAATGATCACATGTTGAAGTTATTCATCACTGAGTACACTGGCTCAATAATCATGGAGTATAAGGACTTATCTTGATAATGTCAATTAAAAATTTCTATTTTCATTTATCAAAATATATGCAGTCTTTTTATTTAGGCACAATTATATTATTACATATGTATAAAATAAACTAATTATCTGATAGGCTTATTAAATACTGACTATTTGTTACAATTCCAATTTGTAAGTAAGAAAACTTTGGGTTAAAAGAAATTAGAAACTTGATCTATTTGATAGAATCTTATAATACATAAGGATAATCAAACTTTTTTCTTTTTTCAAAGAATATATAACAGCGTAGATTAGTATGTAAATATGAACATTTTAATCTACATATGATATGATTATAGTTTGAGATACAAGTTATTAATGAAGTAATATATTATTACCTCTAGATCCAGTGAATGGATTAGATGGGTTAGGTTGTGTATGTCCAGTAATTGTGCCAGGTACTCCAGTAAGGATTGTGGTGTTTGGATTTGTGACTGAGTTTGTTGGTTGGCACTGTGGTACACGGCAACATGAATCTCTTGGATCTGTTACCATTGTGCAGCCGGATTGAAGGGCTGGGTAGGTTGGACATCTGGAATGAAAATCAATTTCTATACAACTAGTTTAACACTTAGCCTGCTGGCAGCAACATATTCTACCTGTGCAACAATTGTAGACCAAAATAAGCCAGCACATCTGTGCCATCTGATCATGGTCTAGACAGTTTACCATTCAAAAATTTTCCCTAAAAGCCATGAATGGTTCTGCCCAGTTAGAAAGATGGACAAGTCAATTTCAGATATTTAGTAAAGAAAGGATTTACACTAATACGGCATTGAAAGTTCATAAGCTAAACATAATTGAGCCGCGTCATGACAAAGCAACATAATGGGTTTGCGACCAGCATGGATCCAGACCAGCCTGCGCATCTGCGCAGTCTGATCAGGATCTATGCTGCCGGCTATCAGTTTCTCTACTTGTTATAGGGTTTGTAAGCGAACAGCATGGATCCTGAACAGACTGCGCGAATGCGCAGGCTGGTCTGGATCCATGCTAGTCGCAAACCCATTATGTTGGTTTTGTCATGTCGCGGCTCAATTAAAGATTCAATTTAGAAATCAGATATAACAACATACCTGTCGTCACACACAACATCATTCAACATGGTGTCCTCACATCTACAAACCTTGTCACAGGCATCATCAAATGTTTGTCCCTTTCTCAATGGGACACCCTTGTACACGCAGAAACCTAAATTTTACAAAAATTGTAATTAGTTTATAATATAAACTACAGCAATACAGATTTAAGAATTTCTTCTTATAAGCACACTTCTCATTCAAACTAGAATTGTTCCAACATCAAACATAATAAGTTATAAACTATATTATAAAATATCTATGACAAACATGTGCAACATCTTAATTTCCTATATATCAAATGTTGAATTTTGCCATAACTGTGAAAATATATCTAGTTTGAAATACTATCTTGTTCATAAACAAATTGTAACAATTTCCTGACATTGCACTAATTGAATAAGGCACAGCTCTGAAACTGTTTCAGATTCTGTATAAACCTGTGTTGCTGATTGACTTAAAATGTGACATTTTCATATCAAGCCTTTTGAATCTTGGTATGATACCACCCTACATAAAACTAAATCCACAGATATCTAATGTAAACTAAAGCTACGGGATGATTACCCTTTTTGGCGATGTAACTTTTGTACAAATAATCTTCTAAATAAAGAAACTTACTTGTGGTAGGTGTTACAAATGGGTTTGGTGCTGGGGTGCTGACACCTGGTACTGGAGCCAATGTGACCTGGGGTGCAGGGGTGGAGCAGTCTGGTTTCTGGCAACATGGGTTCATTGGATCTCTCACAAGTCTGCACTGAGGTGGAAGACCTGGATATCTTGGGCAGCTGGACAAGAAAACAATATAAGTTATATAACGCAATAACATGTATATTAAGAATAAGATAATGTAACGTATTTAAACTTTAAACAAATATATACAACAAACTTGCTCACAATATTGTATTAAGCATTTTCTCTCTCTAAAATTGACCACACATATATGTTAAACTTTGTCAGCTATGCATATACAGTTTTATTCATTTAAAAAAAATAATTTAAGAAACACATGATTTTACCTTCAGGTGAATAAACAAAAACTCAAATTATGTATTTATTGTCCTTGCTATTTTTAAGTAATATAATTATTCACTATTTTTATTGTGTTTGGTGCCCGACTACCTATATCTAAAACCAGTTAAACATGACATGTTAAAACTTTTAAGAACTGGAAATAGTCACAATGTCTTAAAGAATTATTTACTGACATCCCTGTTGCTTTAAACAGATAGATTTAACATAATGCAAATATTCAACTTTATGATTTGTCAAAACATTTATGATAAATCATAAAAGATTGTTTGTTTTTCCCTCACATACAAAAATGTAATGAAATTACTGAACAACTGAAATTTCGTCAGCATAACTACATTATATTCATTATGTATTACAAAATTAAAATGTTCAGTTATTTCACTAATTTAAAATTCAAAATTCTGCTTACACATCGGTACATCTGTATTTTCCATGTTCAGCATCATAGCATGTGCAGTCATACTGACATCCATCTCTCCATGTTTGACCTTGTGTATACACGCTGCCTTTGTACACGCATATTTCTTAAACACAAAATTTATGCAATTCTTTATTGCATTCATGTAACAACATGTAATGAAGACAATGTCTAAATGCAAAACGTATTTTGAACAATATAACTTTCAGTAAGTTGAAAATAATAAAAATATTTATTACAACTTATTATCAGTTTCTAAACAAAGGATATTCTATTTGGTGTCTGAGTAAATCTTCAACCTCATAAAAATCTAAATGATGAAACATATGAAAATCAACACCTAATATAAAATAAATTACAATCTACATTTCATTACTGAACGACCCAGTCAGTTTAAATGTATTTGAGAAGGGGCCAGAACTCTTTTAAATACTGAATACGAACCAAGGGAGTTAATTGTATGTTATATTTTCTGTCACGCTAGAGTGAATCATAGAACATATAAAATTGATGTGTAAAAATAAAATAAAAACTTTTACACATGTACTTTGGGTGACTTACTTGGAGCAGGTGTTGGTGCAGGGGTATTGTTGATGTTGGGGTTTGGAGCCAATGTGCTTACACCTGGTATAGGAGCCAATGTGCTTACCCCTGGTATAGGAGCAAGGGTGCTGTATGTGCCTGAATATAAATAAAGGGAAGTCATACAGAAAATGTAGTCAAAATATCATCTTCAGTTTAAACCAAAACATACTGTATTTTCCCTTTACAATAAAAGCAAATAACACCCACCAAGCTAAGATATTTGAGCCCCGTCATGACAAAACCAACATAATGGGTTTGCGACCAGCATGGATCCAAACCAGCCTGCGCATCCGCGCAGTCTGATCAGGATCCATGCTGTTCGCTTACAAACCCTATTACAACTAGAGAAACTGATGGATCCTGATCAGAATGCGCAGAGATGCAGGCTGGTCTGGATCCATGCTGGTCGCAAACCCATTATGTTGGTTTTGTCATGACGCAGCTCATTTCTTTTTATCCTAAAATGTTATTTTATATACAAAAGCTCAACTTGAACAATAACTTTTTATAATAGAATTTTAAACATGCAACAAGATAATACAACAACTTCCTCACTTACCTGGTGCTGGTGTCATGATTGGACGTGGTGTTGGGACTGGTCCACCACCAGTATGTACTCCTGTAAAATAAAGACATATAATATTTACCAACTAAAGATATAATATTTACCAACAACATATGCCAATTACCACACTTAGTTTTGTAACTATATAGATACATGAAGTAACATAATAAATTATATAAATTATCATCACAATTACCTGTAATTTTATCAAGACAAGTAAAAATAGATATTATAATGTAAATTACCAGCCACATTCCGGAAATAAATGCAAAAACTAATAACACTGTTAATTCTATGTGACGTAATTAAAATAACAAGCAATTATCATAGTATTGCAAGCAATCCATAAGTCCCCTACCGGTTAGAACCCCATCAACATTCTGAAGGGCTATTGGCCATTCACTTATGTTTCAATTTTTCTCTATTTTAAGTAAACTTGTTGGAAAAGTTCTTTAAAAGTGATCACAGGAAACAGTTTTTATGAACAGACAGACAGACGGACTGAAGGACACTCTAAAGTTAATATTTGAAACATCCCTGTTACCAAAATATAACATTTTAAAAGCAAAATTCTTAAAGAGGAGATAAGTCTTGAATTAAAGATGCAATTTCATAAAAATTTTCAGCTCTTTTTGACTTATCACAAATATTGTTATATTTGCCATGTTTTAAGCCTATTTGTTGCCAAGGCAACTGATATTTTTTCAAATTAGGAAGAACAGATAAGACATGCATAATATCAAGACTGCTATCTACCCATATGTCAAGTTTCATAAAAATATTTCCAGTACTTTTTGAGTTATCACTGGATTCAGTATATGTGTAAAATTTGCCATATTTTCAGTATATGTGTTGCCATAGCAACCAGAATTTTCAACATAGGAAGAAAAGAAAAAACATGTGCATAATCTCAAGACTGCCATCTACCCATATGTCAAGTTTCATAAAAATATTTCCAGTACTTTTTGCTTTATCACTGGATCCAGTTTATGTGTAAAATTTGCCATATTTTCAGCCTATTTGTTGCCATAGCAACCAGAATTTTCAACATAGGAAGAAAAGAAAAAGACGTGCATAATTCCAAGACTGCCATCTACCCATATGTCAAGTTTCATAAAAATATTTCCAGTACTTTTTGCGTTATCACTGGATCCAGTTTATGTGTAAAATTTGCCATATTTTTAGCCTATTTGTTGCCATAGCAACCAGAATTTTCAACATAGGAAGAAAAAAAAAAGATGTGCATAATCTCCATACTGCCATCTATCCATATACCAAGTTTCATAAAAATATTTTCAGTACTTTTCAAGTTATTGCGGGATCCAGTTTTGTGGACGGACGGACTGACGGACTGACAGACAGATGGACGGACGGACAGACGGACGGAGGGTAAACCTAAAGTCCCCTCCGGTAAACCGGTAGGGGACTAAAAACAAATAGGATAATAACATGTGACAAAATTAATATACATTTTGTATTAACAAACAGAATAAATAACATGTGACATAATTAAGATAATAACGATCAGAATATACATGTATAACATGTGACAAAATTTAGGTAATAACAAATATTAGGATATTTACCTGTGACAGGTGCTGGTACAGTACTGTTGACTTGGTTACATTGTGGAATCTGGCAACAGACTGGATCTTTAGGGTCAGGTACATATATACATGAGGCAGACTGGTAGCCTGTGTATGTTGCACATCTATTTCATAACAAAAAAAATAACCATGATGTATTAATACAATAACTCGGCTTTATAGAAAAGGGTAGCTGTATATTAAATGATGCCTGCTCATGCCAGAATGTTGTTAGGTTCCATGTGACCTTTATAGTGTCAGTAAATGAAGAGTAGGTTACAAATGTTAAAAGTCAGAGTGACTTCCCCTTTCTCCCTAACAGAGGAAGACTTTTTAATGCTGCTCAGAGTGAGATGCCTATACTTTGAAAGCTACGGGTACATGCAAAATTTTCATCAATGAAGGAATCAACTCTTTATCCTTTTATCATGGATAAATGATATATTTCAACTACATTCAAGTACCATGCACATTTAAAACATATTGTACTTTTTTCAAATATGTTTCAAGGAAACAATTTCATAATACATTTTAAAATCATTTTTTTCTGAAATTTGGTTTCAGAACAATAATCATGGATAAATTGTACAAGAGTGTACTATATTCAGTTGTTCACCAAATGGTCTTTTTAATTACATATGTGTATTAATTTAGATTACTTATTTATATAATAATACTCATATATGCTTATTTCATGTGTCTTGTCAAATCAGTACGAACATTGGTTGCATGTGTACAAACAATGCAGTCTGTAATGTGTAATGTTCTGTCAATGTACCCTTTGTTTACAAATGTTGTTATTTTTAGTAAAGTTTACAACTGTTTACACAATAATTATAATGATTGCACAATATAACGTAATATAAAGTCATATAGCGTAATTTTGAAACTTAACGAGCTATAAATGTTTAGGTATACCTCTGGTTACATGTGTAATGTCCGGTCATGCCATCATCACATACACATATTTGTTTACAGCCATCATACCAAGTCTGTCCTTGAGTGTAAGCCTTACCACTCATAATGCAAACATCTGGAAGAAAAAAAAACATAGCTCAAATATATATAGATATATATAAATACATAGAATCATCCATAGAAGTGGGCAGCTATACATTTGATGTATGCAATTCAATATTATTTATTCCGTAAACCGTAAAATAGGAAAGATCCCTTGTTTTGGCAGTGCATATCTGAGCAGACTAATGGTATCAAAAGAGAAAGAAATATGCCCAGATTTACGGACAAACTGATTTATATTTATCATGCAACTGCTATGGTAACTGCCCGATAACACTTGCCTGATAATTATTTTTGTTATCACGTCAGTAACCTGATATCAAAAATTAGCCCCGCCCATTTTAACGGACTTTTTTTCAATTGCTTATATTCTCATTTTCATCAGCATGTGAATTCTACAATGTAATCTCATACCCTTACAAGTCTTGAATCAATATGCGAAATTTATTTATTTATTATTTCGATTTCAATTACGAATAAATTAGATAGCGAATAGTTTGAAGTGACGTCATAATTTATATTGCAAATGACATCATCGATGTTCACGTCATACTATACATGTAATCATAACAAACAGGCTAGACGATTTTCTTTGAGAACTTGTAAATGTTTACTTTATTTCGCCGGATTATTATTTAATAAGTGAACAAATTGTTTCGTTTAAAAAATAAGACGCATGTTTGTGTAGCTTGTGTTTGATTGCCGATTCAAATGACTTTTCTTTGATTGAAATTATCGTGAACTTTTGAATTTGACAATTCAAGACAAAAATTGCAGTAAAGTTTAGTTTATGTGATTCTAAGCGGATTTTTGGATCGATGTTTAAATTAAAGGTAAGAATGTTATCGTATTAGGCCTACATTCTGTTGTATTTTATCCGAGTCGAAAAACAAAATGGCCGCCAATTACAAATTCTAAGTTTCAGGGGCGGAGGAATTTGTTTTCAAGAATTATTTCTTTGAATAAAAATCCCCCTTTTTAACGAAATTCGCTATTTAAAAGTAGATTATTTTGTTATTTTGACAGTTATTATGTGTTACATGATAAATAGAAAAACATGCTACTGTCTTTTGATATCAATTTTATCAGGCTCGGCTGATATGGGCAGAAAGGGCTCGGCAAGCCTCGCCCTTTCTAGCCCATATCAGCCTCGCCTGATAAAATTGATATCAAAAGACAGTAGCATGTTATTCTCTATATACATGTATATATATACATGTGTGTTTAGTCAGGCAAATACTGAAAGCTGATTTGATTGATTTTTATAATATATTTACTTAACACTCATCTATGACCAATATTTACAATGAATTAAATTCAAGTGTTATTGATATTTGTCATGAAGTTATGAATAAAATGGCTTTATATACATCTTATATATGATGCAATAACTTTCTGAATTTTATAGTGACCAAGTTATTTACTCTTTGGTAGTGGTTGAGGTTTAGGTGTTGATGGTGTTGGGTGTAGGAACGGGTCGGGTGCCACTGTGCCAGGCTTTGGTGCATTTGTAGGCAGTCCTGGTTTTGGTGCGAGTGTTGACACTCCTGGTATCGGTGCTGGTGTGATCATGCCTGGTATCGGTGATGGGTTGAAAATGCTTGGTGTTGGGGCTGGTGTCATGTTTGGTGCTGGTGTTGGCACAACATTTGGACAGAATGGTTTCTTGCAGCACTGGTCGTTAGGATCTTGAACCATCACACAGTATGTTGGTATGTTTGGATATCTTGGACATCTAAATGACATAATACATATTAATTTTAAATAACTTTTACAAAGTCAATGGTTTAAACATGAATTACCATACAAACACAGCCTTACTAACCAAATAAAGTGCAAATATGTTAACAAAATCTTAAAGTTATTTTTTTAAATGAAAAATACATGTAGAGAAATTAGGGGAACACTGGCCTAGTGGTTCAGGTGTTTTTGGCTAAAAACAAAACAATCTGTTAGTTTAACAGTGATATAGAAGGTCTGCTGTTTAACTCAAATGCTGAAGACAATGTTTCATCATATGGTACTAAAACTGTTGAGTCAAAGTAATATAATGATTTGAATATACAGCTTTTATCATTGTCATGTTAAAATAAATAACTTTAAAAACAAGTTGATATTAACCATAACATGTTAAATTACCTCTCAGTACATTTATATTGACCTGTCATATCATCTAGACATACACAGTTGTATAGACAACCATCATTCCATGTCTGTCCTTGTTTGTAGTTAATTCCCTTGTATACACAGAATCCTATAACATGAAACAAATAGTCCTTATTGACTACTAAATAACAAATTCGAAGAGTTGGCAAACATGCACCACCAAATACAAAATATTTATATGATATTTTGTAAATTTCTAGTATAATCTTTATATTTAATCCATGTTTTTATGCTTGAAACATGAAATAATTTCCATCCATTAATGGACTGTAATTATGTATAGAGGTTGCAAATGAAAGTCTCATATATATAAGACACCTTAAACATGTGTGTAAATAAATCTTCTATACAATATCAGCTAAAGGGAGTAGTAGCTACTGTTTAATTTACATATCTCTAAATACTGAAACCATGGATTTCAACCAAACCAAGAATACAACAAGGGATTGTCATATGACATCACAGAAATGATTAGATACAATTGATACAAATCAAGCATAAAATAAGTTTGTATTGAAAGTTACCTCTCTGTTGTGGGGGTCTGGTTGGGTCAGGTTTACTGATGATTTGTCCTGGTACAGCTGTTGGTATTGGGGATGGTGCAGGTGTTGGCACAACCTTTGGTGTTGGCACTGGTGTCTGCCCTGGTGCCAGGTGTGGTGCAATTGTTGATCCAAGTGGGTTTGGTGCAGGGGTCATCTAAAATTATTACAATTATAAACCTAAAATGACAAGTTCTGAACCTTTCAATATAACTTAAAAAAAACTTTCTTCAATAACGAAATACAAACTGTGAAACATATCATTTCCCATTTTTTCTTTAGATAATGATACCACTATAAGTTCTTATTGATATACAATGCATCATATATATTATAATAGAAAAATAAGCGCTAAACTTTCTTTTGAATATATGTGGCTTTTAATGGACCTCTCAACATTCTACTTGATTTTTTACAAAAAGAAGAAATTGTTTGTAATTTTTTTTTTTAATTATGTTACAATTTAATTAAAGATCATAAAATACTCATGATAAGAGATTAACCTACATTTGGTCTAGGTGTTGGCATAATGTTACATTGTGGTATCTGGCAACAAGCATCACTTGGATCTGTTACCATAATACAGCCTGAAGGTACTTGTGGGTAGTTAGCACATCTGAAATATCAAAATGATTGTATGACTCCGCCCCACATTACTGTTCACAGTATAACTACAATGATCAGTTAATAATATAACTAACAAAATTAAATATATTTTGGTATACACACAGAAAAGCCAAACGAAAAATCGGCACTCAGCAGCTGGTACTAGAACCACAGGTCTCTGGATTGGTTGTCCAGTATGCTACCCACTACACCACAGCGACTGTTGCATTTTTATTATGCTAATTGACCTTATATATTGAACATCAGTTATACAGAAGTCTTCCCTGATACTTAAAACACTGTTTATACAGTTGTCTCCCCTGATAGCTTCAACACCATACAGATATCTTCCCTAAGAAGGAATACCACGTTCAGAAATTTTGAATATCTATTGTTATCATCTCTAGAAATAATTTACTCTCAGATGAGTGAGTTAATCATTTCAACAAGAGTTATTACTAAACTGAGTTATTGCCCTTTTTTGTAATATTACCTGTCATAACAGTTGTAATAGTTTTTACTAGCATCATCACATCTACATCTCTGTGAACATCCATCATTAAGAACCTGTCCTTGGCCAAATGTCACTCCATTCATTACACAGAATGCTAAATATAAACCAAATTTGATTTTCATTCATGTACATGTTCTTGCTGAGGAAATAAAGGTATGTTGATTAAAGGAAGTAAAGGTAATTGACAGAAAAAACTTAACTTGTAATACATAAAAATTATTGGTTATAATTGAGTACAAACAAATGGGTTACTGACAAATTATGACTAATCAACATTTCTTAATTAGTTAATATACTGAATAATCTTAAATTAATTATTAGACCATGATCTTTCAAAATATATCTAAATACTCTACATATTAACAAAAACTATATACATCTTAATTCTGATAAAATCTGGCTTTTTCTGGATAAGAACATTCCTGCTTTTCAACAACACATGATCTTTTAAAAAAAAACATATCAATAGTTTTTAAGTGAGATTGTGGCACAATCCAATATCATACTTACATTTAGGTTGAGGAGCTAGAGTGGGATTGACTCCTGGTTGTGGGGCTATAGTGGAGACTCCTGGGATAGGAACCTGTGTGGTACCTGGTACAGGAGCTGGTGTGAAGATGGGAGCTGGTGTTGTGGCTGACCAATCACATACTGGAACATAGCAGCAGTAATCTCTGGTGTCTCTCTGAAGTCGACACTGTCTTGGCAAGTTCGGGTAATCTCCACATCTTGAAATTAACAAAGAAATTTATTTCAAGTCTTTGTTAGTCTTATTCCAGTACATTGGCCTATTTTACTTGGTTATTAAATCACACATTGACATCGTGAATTACTAAGTTTTTCTTGTGGGAGAGAAACCTTGTGCATGTTTTTTTTTTTTTTTTTGCATTTCTACATGGACAAAATAGTCCAATTATAAGCAAAAATACCTACAATAAGTATGGCTAAGATGATACTTATTCTATTTCCTACAACAGCACCTGTTTTTCTTGTATCATAACTCATCTCTCTTCATGTCTTACACAAATGAATGTTATAGAAATATTGTCATCAACACTTTATGCTATAGTGACTAAAAGTCATCAATATATAATGCATACCCATAGGCATTGAGATAAATGGTAAATTAAATGGCTTTAAATATTGTGGATCAATCAACATTACAATAAAAAGTCAGGTTCTTAACTTCTGAAAGTTAACAGGCTGTGAGCTTCATCTCAAAGGTAACTTTAAATAAATGTCTTAACAGAATACATGTATTACCTATGTGAATGTGATATCTTACCTGGCAGTACATGTATATTTTCCTGTCATAGCATCATCACAGACACAGTTGAAATCACAGCCATCTTGCCATCTTTGTCCCTGGTTGTATTGTTGTCCCTTGTATACACACACCTCTGTTATAAATAGACAACAAGTTGTATTACATATCATTGATGCTTGCCCATATGGCCTGTATCCAGTGGCGAGGGTAAACAAACTCAAACGCACATTACATATCATTGTCCACTATATTTTCAAACCTCTGTCATTATAATAATTATATTAATATACATCATGTTAGATTATATAATGCTGAGGCATCTATGTTGACTATATTTCAAAGTATATATAGTTAATGTAATTATGCAATGAAATCACAACCTAAAAAATTGTGACTAAAATAATAAACACAATATTTATTTACATAAGACATAGAGCTAAAAGTATGAATGTTACTATTGTATTACACATACTTGGAACAGGCTGTGGAGCTGGTGTTGGTTGCTGGGATACACCAGGTTGTGGGGCAACAGTTGTTCTTGGTAATGGAGTGGGTGGGGTACCGGTTCCTGTGACAACGGCATGGGGAGCATCGGTGTAGATCTGTGGTTTATCTGTAGGTCCAGGTGTTGGCTGACCGTTGGTACCTGGCACTGGAATACATTGTGGTACCTGGCAACATATTGGATCGTTGGGGTCGGGAACCATTGTGCATGTGTTTGGCACATTTGGATAAATTTTACATCTGCAATAAAAGCATTGAGTTTATTTTACTGGGTATATTTTAATATACAAGTTTCTGTTTGTAATAGTTTGGTAATAAAATGTCATATGTTACACAAAAAGTTGTTAATATATGTCTTTTCACCAAAATAGCTAAAGAACATAATATATGTCTTTTCACTAAACATAATATATGTTGTTTTTTTTTCACTAAAATAGCTACAGAACATAAGAATTTGTATATAAATGATTAACTTTGTTTAACATATTGTTAACCTAAAAAGTTAGTATCAACTGTTCAATTGTAATCAAAATATAATGATGCAGTTGCACAAAACTAGGTTAATTACACATTTCCAGTAGTTACACTATGTCATTCAATTACTCATATGCCAAGTTTACCTGTCAGAACATGTGTAATGACCAGTTGAGGCATCATCACACACGCATATCTTGTCACAGCCCTGGTTCCACTGCTGTCCTTGTGTGTACTGTACACCACTCATTACACAGAATTCTAAACATACAATAACATAGACTTCTAAAACAATTTTCAAACATCAAAGAATATGTAAAATATGTACTGCAAATATTTGTCCACATTATATGTAAACATTAAAATATATGCATTCATTTCTTATTGAAAAATTTGAATCAGGCTTTACAGAAAAAAAATTCTAATAACCACCCTTTATTAGCATGGAATGTAAATTTGGAAATATCTTTATAAATAATGCTTTTCGGAACTAACAATATTGATAAATCTTCATTTCAGCATTATATTTATGATATAAAAGCATAAATAAATTGTGTTACAGGATCTTTAAAAAAGCTCAATAAGACAAATAAAGTATGGTAAGATATGGTAAAATCTTCACAAAAAGTAAGAAAAATGTAGAAATTTTAAAGTTATTCAATGCTAGTAAAATATAATGATTTCACTTATGAAGTGAATATCTGCAAAATAAAAATACAACTTTAAAAGGAAATAACCGTCTAATTTAACTGAGAACTTACGTTTTGGCATTGGCTGTGGAGCTGGGGTCGCGATTGGATTGGGTGCTGGTGTGTTATTTGGATTAGGTGCCAGTGTCACTATGGGTCCAATTGGTGGTTTAATGGTGGACACTCCTAAAATCAAGTCAGATTAAGATTAAAGCTTGAATTCTTCTGAGAGCTAATGCAACATAACAAACTTGTGCTATTCAAATCAATCAGACAGTAACTGTTACACAAAGTTACATTTCAGATAGTCCATACATCAGCTTATAAATTGTGTCATAGTTCTCATTTTCCATATTTTATACTTTATTTTTGCATGTAGTGTTTTGTTGCACCTTGCCTTGAGCATTTTGTTATCGAAAATGGCAACCTATTAATGAAGTAATCATAGAATTGAGCTAATTATTTCAACTTTTAAATTTAACTTACACAGATTTGAGGTAAAGAGATCAATTATCATTTCTAGTTGTAATATTTGCAGTAATACATTTAGCCCTCTAAATACAGGCCATCAATAAAACTTACAACATTTATGATTGTACAAATGCTAGTATTTATAAACATGTTGACAGTTTTACCTGGTTGAGGTTGTGGTGTGTAGTATGGTGTTGGTTGTGGTGTTGGCTGTACTTGTTGGCATTCTGGTTCCTTGCAGCACTGGTCTGACTGGCTGGTTACCATTCTACAATTGCTAGGTAACGCTGGATATACAGCACATCTGTTGTCATACAAAAACAAATATTTGTGTAATTATTGAATAGTGAGCAAATATGATATCTCATACATTTTAAATTATTACGTTCATTCTAAAAAAAAGAAAATATTTTTCATTTTCAAACTCTGACAAACATGAGGGGGTGTTAACCTTCAGCGTGCTGACCGCAAAGGAATCAACCATGTGACCAGCGCAGACCAAGATCAGATGTCCTGTCAGTTTATAGTCTGCACTGTTTGCTATTCAGTCATTATATATTTTGAAAAAAAATCCCTAAAAATGATCATGGTTCTGTATGTATTGACAGGTGTTAAAGTCCATTTAATTATTTAGCGTGGCATGCGTTATGCAGACTTCATAATTAAATACATATACATGCATATGAAAAGATCTCTATTTCAAATGAAAACACTAAATCTAACCACAGAAATAAACAATCTACCTTTCAGTACATCTGTACTGACCAGTCATACCATCAACACATTCACAATTATACTGGCAGCCATCTTGCCATTTCTGTCCCTCCATGTACGACTTTCCATTGTATACACACACAGGAAGTGGTGGCTTGTCTGTAGTAACGCCAGGTTGGGGTGTTGGTGTAACTCCTGAATTAGATATTCAAAGTATTTGGATACACAATATAGTATGTGTTTATGTTTATTTCCCCATATAAATTGATATGATACAACTCTTCAGATTTATAACTTAGAATGTAAATGATATAATTACACATTTTAACTTCATACAATGTACGTATATGTTATTGTAAAACATTTTATGATAATAAGCAGTACTGAAATATAACGATGCATTCTTGTTATATAGAAAACATACTGGTTAAAGAAAGTAAAAACTATCCCTGAAAAAAATATCACTTATTTACCTTGTCCATTGATTATAGGTGGAGCCAGTGTTGGTATGTATGGAATTGGGTTCACAGATGGCGCTGGTGTCATGTTTGGTGCAGGTGTGGGGTTCACACCTGGTGCCGGAGTTACATTTGGATTAGGATTTGGTGAGAGAGTTGGATTTGGATTTGGGTTTGGGTTTGGTGCCAGTGTTGGCAGGCTCTTGCAGACTGGTACTCGGCAACATGGGTCGTTGGGGTCGGTCTCTAAAGTACATCCAGCTGGCACACTCTGGTACTGGGCACATCTACACAATTTCAATTTAACTTTTATTTTTCACAACAAAAGCTTACCATTCAAAAGAAAGAAACACAGAAATTTAGGAAGTAAACTGTAATATTCAAAACTTTGAAACAAAAGACATAACTAAGCTATTCAATTAACATCTGTTGAAACTTATATATATTTAAATAAAGTAAAAAAAGGGGCAAAATCTCTTTATAATTAGCTTTTGTAGTCTAATAAAGAATTTTGATTTGCCCAGTGTTAAATATGAAACAGTCCATTGAAAGTTAAGTAATTTCAATGTAAAATAAATGAAGCTACGAACAAGAACCTGGTCAGACTGCATGGATGTGCAGGCTAGCCTGGCTCTATATTGACGGCAAATGATCAGATTTGGTTGCAGGTGGTTCCTGACACACTTTATACACTTTAACTTACCTCTGATTACATCTGTAGTATCCTGTCATTTCATTTTCACACACACATTTAAGGTCACAGCCATCATCCCATCTGTCTCCTTGCTTGAACAATACACCATTGTAGCTACACAGTTCTGTAACATAAGGTTATAAACGTTCATTCTACTGATTCAAAATTTGCAAAAGTTATATAATTAAGTTCCTTACAAAATCATATAAAAGTATTTCATAACAGTTTAATGCATTTTACACAGTTTTATTATAATAATATTTTCAATACCACAAAATAAATACTGTATACACTTGTTCTGTCTACTGGAATCTGATTTTCTACTGGGATACTTTAGATTGTATCATTTCTTTCTATCTATGTTGGTATACTAGTATCTGATTCTACTTTATCCACACAAAAAAATGTATTTTATCTTTTTATGTTGGCATAGATATATAAATGTAAATGTAATCAGTGGATACTGATTCACAAGTTATTGAGATCAAGACATGCCTAAATTACCTAGTATGTTAGATAATGTTATATTCTTTAAGAACTTCAACATCTGAAATATTTAAGGTTTTATTCTTACTTTTGGGTGTTGGAGCAGGTGTGTTGAAGGTTCCAGGTTGAGGTGCTAATGTTGAGACACCAGGGACTGGAGCCAATGTTGTACCTTGACCTGTGACCTCACCGGTTGTACCGGAGAAGTTACAGTAAGGTTTCTTACAGCAAGGCTGGTTGTAATCCTGAACCATCTGGCACTGAGGTGGAAGTTGTGGGTATTTTGGACAGCTGAAAGAAACAATGTATGTTATTAAGATTAAAATATTCTTTTTACCTTATATCTTATAATCACAAATAAATTAAGGACTTAAGGGACCTTTTAAAGGGAGGCAATTAGGACTAAATTCTTAATATGATGACTTTTTCTGCGACACAAGGAAAATTGACAGTTCAAAGAAAAAGTTGTAATGAAATAAAGTGAGTGAATAAATGATTGAAAAAAAAAGAAAAAAAAAACCTTTTCAAAAATACTTCCCAGATGTTATGACGTCACTTCCGGTAATTTTATTATGTTTTGCACTGATAAAGGCATATAGCCGAAATGCATGCAATAAATAATTACTGAATGTTCGTGTTTGTGTGGCTTGTCTGTTTATTGAATAACTGATTGTAATTTTGAGAGGAACTCTTGAACTCTAATTATATAGGATATCCTAAAGTATAGAGCTGAATGCGTTAAGTCCTTTTCAAAAATACTATCCAGATGTGTAAAATAAGGTAGGAAGTGTCAAGGTTATATGGGTACATACATTTCAGTACAGTCATAAACACCAGTCATAGCATTCATGCATACACAGTTGTAAGTACATCCATCTCTCCATCTTTGTCCTTGACTGTACTGTTTGCCCTTGTAGATACATGCAGCTGTAATATATAGTATAAAGGTTTAATAAATTTACCATTTCACATTAACTATAGACACCTAAATAATACTGAATATGTTTTCTTAAATCAGTGTACATAGTTACAACAAAACTTTAAAATATTAATGCGGCTGATACCACTTTCAGTATACTACCCATCAATAGGTAGCATATTTTATACATGTACTTTGTCACTCCCTAAATCAAATTTAGATGTAGAAACTGGGGACAAGATTTTGGACCTGTGTTGAATAAATTAAAAGTATTAACAATCAATTCCTTATTCACCTTTAGGTTGTGGTTGTGGTGCTGGTGTTGGGTTGACTCCTGGTTGTGGAGCTGGTGTAGAGACACCAGGCTGAGGTTGTGGGGCAGGTGTTGGTGCCTTGGTGACACTGCCTCCACTGATGTGTCCTGTTGGTAGAGTTGGGTATGGGTTCGGGTTTGTGCTGTTGGTTACTGGTGGGCAGTATGGTACCTTGCAGCAGAGAGGATCAGCGGGGTCAGCAACCAAGGTGCAGCCAGCTGGAACACTCGTGTAATCAGCACATCTAGAAACAAAACAGATAGATAATCATTCTCTATACTATAAAATAAACATAATATTTTAATGCCAACCATCTTATAATAGTCATTGTCATAATGTAATATGGAAGTATTCTTTCAAAACCTGGTAAATGGTTCATTATCTCCATTATGCCAACTATCACAGAATATTTATTATCTGTAGGATTGGACAGTCTAAGAGTCATTGGTTAAACTGAAAAGTCAGACATTTTATGGCAATGCATGTATGACCCAATAAAAACACAATGTTTACCTCTTATCACATCTGTAGATTCCTTGCATGGCATCCTCACAAGTACACTTGAAATTACAGCCATCATACCACTGCTGTCCTTGTGTATATTGATCAGTTCTGTACACACAAACAGCTGTAATACACATAGAATACATATAGCATACATAGACATTACACAGAATACATTGTGCATAGATAGATACATATATTACACACCCACAAGTTTAACATATATAATTATGTATTAAATATACAGAGAACTTATATAGCAAACACAGAAATAATACAATCATTGTTTTAGGTAAATTTACAATATTGTTTCAGTGAATATATTAATCTAAAATGTATCCTCACAATTATACAATATCTATATTAAATAACCCAGCACTATTTAATCCATAGTTACATATTATGTATAAAATAGGATAAAGAATTATGCATGAGACTTACATTTTGGTAGAGGAGCCAATGTTGGGTTCGGGTTGGGGAATGGGTTTGGATTTGGTACTGGTGCTATTGTGGACACCCCTGGTACTGGAACTGGTGTGCTGCCCTGGCCTGTGATCTGACCACTGGTTGGTACAAAGTTGCACACTGGTTTGAAGCAGCATGGATTTGCTGCATCCTTTATCATGTGGCATTCTGCTGGCATACTTCCATATTTTGGACACCTAGAAGAAACATTTCACACTTTAAGGTTAGGTCATGGTTACAAAAACAGCTACAGAAGGGAAATCAACTTACAAGTATAACTTAAGGCAAGTGTTATGCAGATGAAATTAAAAGACGAAACCCAAACAATCAAAACTTAGAAAAAGAAAAAAAGTTGCTGAGTTCAAGTTGGTTGCATATTAAAAATGAGAAAAAAAATTACTATATGAATCATGATTATGACTGGAAAGTATATGATGGTCAAATATGGTAATTAAATCAATGTCCTATATTATGAATCATCTCTATGCTCACAATGGATAGCATAATGATGATGGCACATGATAATAAGGTCTTACATCTCATCACAAACGTATCTTCCTAGAGTAGCATCAGTACATCTACATTTGTAGTCACAGCCATCATCCCAAGTCTGTCCTTGGCTGTACTGTTGTCCCTTGTATATACAGAAATCTGGAGAGCAAAAAATCAGTAACATGGTTTCTAAATGTGTATCTCACTGAAAAATCATGGTTCAAAGGAAGAGAGTTGGGTGTAAAATATACAATCTTAACTGTTATATTGTCAGATCACCTGTCATTTCCTTAACCAGAAAATACATAAAATGCTGGCATTGTTCTTTATTTTTTTATAAAAACTGGTATATTTATACAGTCAACTCTCTGTATTTCAAAGTCATTGGGACTGACCGGACTATCAAAAAAATATCAAGATAACGAAATGCCGAGATAAACATTTTAGGGTTTAATTCAGTCAGAAACTAATTTTTACAAAAGAAAATGTAGTTGTTTTTTTTTTCATATCTATCTTTTTATTATTAAACTAAATACATAATGTATTAATGTCAGAATGTCACTTTGGCAGTTACATCCAAAATTTTCAGTTTTCACATTTTTAAAAACATGTTCAATATGATATAAATGACTCTGTATGTAATAGAATAACATATCTTTATATATTTAATTTACAGTTTTTTTATTAAAAAGTCTTAAGGGTATATATCTAATATCAAAACTACTTACTGAGTGGTTGAGGGGCTTGTGTGTGTCCATCTGGGAATGGTGTGGGTGCTGGTGTGTTAGCCTGGCCAGTAATCTGACTTGGTACTTTGGTAGGTATAACATTAGGAGCCAAGGTGCCAGTGATCTGTCCTTGTGTTGGTGTAAAGTTACACTGTGGCATTCTACAGCATGAGTCACGTGGATCTGTTATCATGGTGCATTGAGGTGGTATGTTCGGGTACTGTGGACATCTACAACAAAGAAATACATGTATTCAAATTATATAAACAGACACTTATACATTGTTGTTTTCAAATTTCTTAAGAAAACAGTAAGTTATGATTTCGTAATTTGTTTGTGGCACCAACACAATTTTGGTTATATGGCAACGGAACAGGAAATATGATTTTGGCTAATGTTGGTTGTTACAAAATAATTTGGCAAATCTGCATAAATAGCTTAGTCAGACAGCATTAAAGTGTGTATTGACCTATCTCTATACTGGTGGCAAAAGCTTATTTGCATCAAGCAAGTTACAGGTTAAGTATGTCAGTGTATAATACCTATCATTACAGACATATAGTCCTCGGCTAGCATCATCACATCTACATTTATACTGACAGCCGTCATTCCATGTCTGTCCTTGACTGTATTTAGCATTCTTGTATACACAATATGCTGTAATACAATAAAGATTACATAGTACATTGTTACAAGAAAGAGGGAGCATTTTGGTATGATAACTAATAAAACAACAGTAGTTTAAATAAAGAACCTGTATACATAATTATTCTTTTTGCTTGTTATCCTAGTTTATATGAATTTATTTTAGTTTAATTGTGTTGGAAGCTATAAGCTTATTGAAACACTCTTCAATCCATTCCTGGAACTAACCAGTACTAAGCAATGAGTGTACAGTTTCTTGCTCACAGAAACAACAGCTTGCCAATGATGGGGTTTGAACAAATGCAGCCAGCGATCCTTAGATTACTAGTCTGACATATTTACTACTTAAGTAATCAAGGAGGGGATGAAGAACAACACGTCAGGAACACCAGAGTGGGTTTACGTTAATTTATCTATCTACCGGTTTCGATCATATAATGACCTTCATCAGGATAATACCTATAATAATAATATATATTTACTACTTGGTAATGCCTTCACTCTTTTGCTTGTTGATACTGCTTTGAAAGAATCTATCCAAATTATTTCACAATCAAGCAAAATTTTAATGGTAAAGACAAGATCCAAACATTGACTTCATAAAAACATGTTATTTATAGCTACATGTAAGTCTCCCTGTTTTTGTTTATCAATTACAGTGAATAATATTGAGTTCACAAACATCACTTTTTTATATTACTTATCAATTTTATTGATAGTGACTTCTATAAAACTTTTAAATCACCATAATTACCATTGTCTAAATAAAATTTTTTTTTTAATTTTCAGAAAAGCATGGAAGTCCAAGATAACATACTTTGTAAGTGGAGATTTCCGTGTGTCAAAAAGTTAGGGAATTAAAAATTCCTGACATTTCGCTTGAGAAAATATAAGCGTAATCGTGCAAGTGTAGAATTACATGACAGGTTGGTTGTTATTAACGCTAGAGGAAATTTTAGTAATTTTCGTCAATACTGTAATGACCAATATTTTCACATCACTAACTTAACCACTTATACAGTACTTTGTCAAATACTTTATGAAAAACAATAAAAAATGACATTCAAGGATGGAAACATTAAGAAAATCAAAGTGTTTCTATGATACAGATATACATGTATATATTGAGATATAACATACATGGTGTTGGAGCATTTGTTGGCTGTAAATTAGGAGCTACAGAATGTCCTGGTTGTGGAGCTGGTGTAAGGGTACCAGTAATTTCACCAAAGTTTCCATTGAACTGGCAGTCTGGTTTCTGGCAGCAAGGATTTGTGAAGTCGGGAACCATTCTACATTGTGGAGGAAGGGCACCAAAGCTTGGGCAACGATCAACACACTTGTAACGTCCCTTAAAAAGACAAGAAAACATTCCTTTATTAACCTTTAAAAACAGATTATGATGTGAAAGTCACATTATTTTTTAAATAGGTCTATCCACTCACTTATTTCAAACTTTTAGGAAAAAGATCTAAATGCTTGTACCTTTAATTTACATTTGTATGAAATACATTATAGTTGCATAAAAACAAAAAAAGCTTTTTCTGTTCAAAAGATATATTAAGATATAATTGTGATTGAAATAACATAAATGAGTTCTGTAAGGTTATACATTCCTCTAGTGGTATCATCAAATAGTATTATACTAGTAAAGGTTATTACATAGTGTTACTATATCAAAACCTATAAAATTAACAATGGACATGCAGAAAGTCAACTTAAAAAGGGATTAAATGCTGGAGGAAGAAGGAAAATATTTACAGTGTTTTCATCTTCACAGATGCATGAGTAGTCACAACCATCCATCCATTGTTCATTCTGTTTGTAATGCATTCCTTTGTACTCACAATATCCTGAAATAAATGATCACACCATCTGTTACATAATATCTTCAACCAATGTTAAAAACTGGCCTTAAATAATAAATATTTACATATAATAGACAATATTGACAAAGTATGATTATATAGTATGTGGCAAATATTGGTTCATTACTACAATTAAAAATGTTTATATGGCAAGTATTGGCCTAGCATGGCACACAATGGGCTTGCAAGGCACAATTGGCCTAGCATGATACATCTTGGAAAATAATGACACACCCTTGGCCAAGGATGACACAATTTGACTCAGCAGGACACAAATTAACCTAGCATGACACAAATTGACCAAGAATGACACACATGGGCCTAGCATGATGTACCTTAGCCAATAATGAACCAACTTGGCCTAGCATGACAAACACTGACCAAGTATGAAGCACCTTGGTCTAGCATGATTCACATTGACCCAGCATTAAACATTCATTTACTCAGTATTAAAACTATTTAGTAATTACCCATCAATCAAGCACCACTATCTCATAACAAATACTGGTCAAGCAAGAAGACATTTTGCCATTCCAAGATAAATAGTTGGAAAATGAGGCAACTTGTATATTTTTACATACCAACACGGGTTGCTGTGGCATTGGGCTGGCCTACGAAAGTTCCTGGTGGGATTGTTGCAATGGCATTGGGTGACAGGGTTGCACCTGGTGGTGGTGTTGGAGTACACTGTGGTACCTTACAACAGGCAGGATCATTAGGATCCTGTACATATACACATCCACTCGGTACATTGAAGAATTCTGGACATCTGTTCATATATGTTATAAGAATGTCAAAAATGTTCATAAAAATATATTAAAGGATAAAACAAAAATCACATATATTACATGTGTATTTCAACAAGTAGTATGTTTGGTCCTTAACAATTGTTTATTCTATAAAGAAATGCTATAAATAACCTATGACTAATATATTTGTTTTTGAACAATTTTCTCCTTTCTACTTCCAATCTGAGTGACAAGAAGGCAGATTCTCTCTATTCAGCTTATATCCATTAAAATGTCTCTAGGACTACAGATAGGATCTTTTCATAAAACAATACATTTGTAAAAGTAACTTAAAAACCATCAAAATCAACAAGGTATTTGTAGTTAGAAATACATAGACCTTAACGATGTGTAAATTTACGGACAGGTTTGACTATTTAAACAAACCTTCTTGTACATCTGAAGAATCCACTGTTGGCATCATCACAAGAACATTTATAGTCGCACCCGTCAAACCAGACCTGACCTTGTCCATACTGGTTACCCTTGTATACACACATCTCTGTACATATATAAAAATTCTCATTTTAATCTGATAAATATATATGTCATAGAACAAAACATAACAAAGTCTTTATTTGTAGACTCTTTGCTCCTTGTCTATATATCATATATATGTCAATGTCATTGATCAATAAGTATTTGACTGATGATAATTTTTATGCTCCAGCATAGAAAACATTTTCGAAAAAATAGAGTTTTTTATTATTTCTTACAGATTTTTTAACATACATTGACCATATCAATATATATACAACCATCCTATATACATGCACCATACTACCTGAAAAAATTACCATTTACATATACCATACTATATTCAACTATACTGATAAACAAGTAGCATACTATCTTGTAAATAATGCATGGCATCACATTTTATTAATGCACATACATGTATAAGCAAATGCAACACTCTTAGCAAATGCAACACTCTTATATAAAACAAAATAAAACATGTAATGTCTTTCCTTTATACCACAAATTTATTAATATGACCATGATTTCTATAGTATTCCTGATTTTATTCTCAGGCAGATGGTGACATTTTGTAATAAACAAATGATAACACTTATTCTGTTGCCTGAAAAAATAAACCTACAAAATTTGCTTATACAAAATGATAATAATGTACCTATTAATGTTAATTTCAAGAAACCTTTAAAAAAAACATAAATGTGTGTGCTTGGAAAATAAGAATTGTTTTGTCTTCTTTAAATTTTTGACTTGAGCCAATTTTCTAAATGTCTGATTC
The DNA here is from genome assembly GCF_026571515.1 of Ruditapes philippinarum. Taxonomy (NCBI): domain Eukaryota; kingdom Metazoa; phylum Mollusca; class Bivalvia; order Venerida; family Veneridae; genus Ruditapes; species Ruditapes philippinarum. The sequence goes on from NW_026865272.1 coordinate 63,036, forward strand.
TGTCAATTCTATCAATACAAAATTTACCGGAATATCTGGTTAATAAAGACTGAGAGTAATGAAAAAACAAACAATGGTCTTACTTGGAGCTTGTGTCTGGGGAATAAATGGCCTAGATGTGGTTAGAACTGGTTTGGGTGTAGTCGCTTGACCATGTCCACTGATGGAGGTCACCTGACCTGTAAATGAGCATTTTGGGACTTTGCAGCATCGGTTGTTAGGGTCCTGGACAAGTTGGCACTGAGCAGGTAGAGGTGGATACTTGGGACACCTGGAAAAAGATTAATTTTTAGAGAATATTAAATAATCGACAAAGATGTCTAAATTGTCTTCCTGGAGATTTTTATATATGGTTTTAATCATTGGCCACTACTCTATTCTTATTTAAAGCAACTTTTAATTTAAATAATATACAATCAGCAAATTGAAAAAGTGGTCTGAAATATTCATATTTTACATTACAGGTTAATGAAAGGTCATACATTTTAATCAAACGATAAAGAAATAAATTTCATACACTAGTAAATAACCGTTTGCATTTCTTTAACATAGTTTACAAAGGTTCATAATGACAAATCTAACTTTTCTCTACATCTGTAGAATCCAATTGAGGCATCTTCACACACACAGTTGTATGAGCAGCCATCTTCCCATGATACACCTTGTTTGTATGTATGTCCTTTATACTCACAGTAACCTGATCATAAATATATTAATTTAGTCTTCTAAAACCTTGCTAAATCTGATAACACATATGTTTTATAAATTAGATTTCACTTCTTTTTGTAAATCCATTTTATATATACATTTTCAATATAAACTTAAATATGGTTCATTTTCCTTTATTGTAAATTCTTTAAGTACAGTCCTAGACCTTTAAATGAGCCGCGTCATGACAAAACCAACATAGTGGGTTTGTGACCAGCATGGATGCATGCTGTTCGCTATCAGTTTCTCTACTTGTAATAGGATTTGTAAGCGAACAGCATGGATCCTAATCAGACAGCGCCGATGCGCAGGCTGGTCTGGATCCATGCTGGTCGCAAACCCATTATGTTGGTTTTGTCGTGACACGGCTCATATATCAGGAGTCTGCAATATTGTGACACTAAGTCTAAACCTAACTCATGGATCATTAGTATGATGCCCAATACTAATTAAAGCAGTCAATCGAAGTTTAGAGAGTTAATTGAATAAGTCCATCATTTTCAGTACCATAGAGGTTACTGTGTATATAGTATACATATATATATAACAATCTAATTTTACACTGTTAGAGACACACAAAATGTTACAATCTGACCACAATAACCAGACTCTATACTGATTTAGAATTATTAAACTCTAAAACCATTAAATGAACAACAGGCACAGTGTCTATCACAAAAAATATTAAGTGGGTGTTAAGATTGAGTGGCAAATCTATGCAAACACAACCATATATTTCCATTTCAGTAGTTATTTATTTTATTAAACATCAGATTCCCTATATTTAGGTTATAAATGAAGTATATGCTTGCCCACATGGTCTCTTTCAAGAGGCGAGGATAAACAAACCCAAACACATATTTATTTTATTCTTACCAATTCCACCTGGGTGTGCACTTGGGTCAGCAGTGGGTGGATTGGGGTTGTTTCCTGGCAGAGTGATGACGGCTACAATAGTCTGGGTACCCTGGAACAGCTCTCCTGGTTTGGGTGGGGCTACAACATTATGGCCTGTGGTACTTGGCTTGTATACTGGGATAACTGGAGTTGGGGTACCAGTGAATGTACATTTTGGCCTTTGGCAGCAGGGGTCACTTGCGTCAACCTCAAGGTGGCATTCAGCTGGAAGAGTTGGGAATTCTGGGCACCTGAAATGATTTTAAAAGATGCTAATATAATGATGATAAACTAAAAATGATAATTTAAATATCTCTTTCTCTACATAGGTATAGTTGTCTTGGTTACTGAATACTTAAAAATACTTTTGGAAAAAAATAACTACATGTATTTACTTGCACAGGACAATCTGATAATTACCTGAAAAAATATATACCAATTCTGTTCAGAATTTTCCATCAAAACAGCTTAACATTATGCACTATTTTTATAAAGTGTAAAATATATTTATTTATAAAACCGCCTACTTTTGCCTACAGCTGTATAAGCCTTGTTCAGCATTTTCACAAGTACATGAATATTGACATCCGTCCTCCCAGGTCTGGCCGGAAATGTAAACATCTCCTTTGTATAGACATCCCTCTAAAATATACATAACATATAAAGTGATCTTTGATTATTACATCTGTCTAAAATATACATAACACATTAAGTGATCTTTGATTATTACATCTGTCTAAAATATACATAACACATTAAGTGATCTTTGATTATTACATCTGTCTAAAATATACATAACACATTAAGTGATCTTTGATTATTACATCTGTCTAAAAGATATTTAGTATACATTAATGTATACATTAAGACATAAAGTGACCTTGGATTATTACATCCCTCTATTTATACATTAAGACATAAATGATTCAAAGGCAATAAGTATTTCTCTATATACATATTTATATATTATGCACTAATAAAGGTATCTAGTTGATGAAGGTATCTAGCTGAAACATTCGCATTAAATAACTACTACATGTTTTGTTTGTTTATTATCTTTCCTAATGTACAGACTCAATGGAACCGAGTTTGCAACTTTCATGTAATTTTGTTGCGATTAATGCTTCCCGTGGATTACCAAATTCTTCCAGATTTTTATATAGCAATCCATACTTCAAGAAATGATATTACATAAATTGATGTATCCCCCTTGTAATGACATCTTTCTAAAGAAAGGGATCAATTTCTACTTCCCTTTAATGGCAAAAAGAGGTTACTTCCCTTTGCAAAAAATCCGTTATTTATCAATAGTGTTTACTAACTCAGTGATGGAGCTACAAAGCTGGTGCCACCAGTTCCAGGCATTGGGGTACCACCAGATGGTAGAGTGGGAGCCACATATCCTGGTGTCTGAATCAATCCACCGCCACCGATAGTAGCGAGGTTTCCAGTTGATGAGATAAATGTTCCAGTGCTACATTGTACCGTGGCACAACAGTCTCCGGCCTTCTTGACGGTCTGACAGGTTGATGGGAGGTTGTTATATGTTGGACATCTGAAATAGTTAAATTCATCTTTATTCAAACATTACTACAACCCATTATGTTAACTTTCAACAACTTGCAGGAACCCTTGATCACAAAATAATATGGTAACAAGAAAAAGTATAAAATGTGCCAGATTTACAAAAAGTGCTATATAAAATGTACATTTAAACAGTTAACCACTATTTTCGCTACACTATTGCAAATTATTCATTAAAGCAGCACACCTCCAGATTCATGCTAATTTTCATGAAAATTTGAAAATGTATTTAACAGTATAATATTGTAAAGTTACCAAAATAATGTAATTTACACATTATAAATGGCACTTACAATCTATTCAAATTACTATTAAGAGGTCAAAATATGCAAAAATAGCCCTTACTGTGTTAGTAATGCAGTAGAAATATAGTTATAATTACTGAAAAATTCAGTCTTTAATCGAACACAACATGTAATTTTTCACTAGAATTTTTATTCTTTATACCTTTCCTAAAATCTTAGTACATTTTTCTCAGGATTGATTTTATCAAAATATTTTTGCTCATCTGGAGGAGTGCAGCTTTAAACAGAATGAGTTGTGAAATTGAATTCTCGAACCCTTATTGGTTTCCGGAACAAACTATCTAACTTACGAGTTAACACATCTGTAATATCCGTATACGGCATTCTCACATGTGCATGTTGTATCACAACCTACTTTCCATGTATCACCCTGGTGGAATGCCCTTCCATCATATATACACACATCTAGTAATAAAAATATAGTAAAATATTCAAACTCTAACTAATAGCTGGAGGAAAGACTAAAGTTCTCTTTAAACTGACAGAATTGGCTATATGTTACTCCGAAAATTTCAGACTGATACAGATCAAACTATGGCAAAATAATATACTATATATGCTGTAACAACAAAACTTCAACATATATAAAAAGGGCAATAACTGTTTAAAATATGACATGCTAAAAATTCACAAAACTCACCAGTTGGTTCTGGGTTTGGAGCATTATTAACTGTAATAAAAGAAATCAAACAATATAATTACATATTTGCATTTTCATACAAAAAAAGGTTAAGATATAATAAATTAAAATAAATTAAATTAAGTTGAAGTTGAAGTTATATTTAAATCAGTCATAATATATACACAAATACAAATTTTTCTATTTCGTAAAAAATTCTGTCCTTCTATCTTTTAAATGTACATTTTTGGATAGCGAAAACAAAGTAACAACAGAAACAAGAACAACAACATTATCAATAATTATAAAAATTTAGCTTTCGTATAAAAACAACAGGTACATTAATACAGAAAAACATGACATTTATATAATGTTTTGTAGAAATTCTGTTGTAAAAATAAGTCAGTCACTCTTTTCAAGAGTACACTGGGAAGGAAAGGCTCGAATTCAAGTTTCCTACTCAAAATACCTGTCAACTTCAAAAAACAAATAATTATCTTTTTTTTTCTAATTTTGTATGCATTATACAGACACTGTTATGGTCATATTGTGACCATAGATCGACACCTTAGTGCAATAACTGATTAACTCCTTTAAAATTTAGAGTTACTTATTACGTTACAGCACTAAGGTGACAAGATGATCTTCCATGCATTATTTGAGGTAAGATATAAACATACCACATAGATTGCAGGTTTTTCTACAGTTATCTCTGGCCCATGGTTTAAAGTTAAGGCAAGCATTGGTACCATATCTGTCACAGTCACTCAATGTATCAACACAAGCTGGTGGTGCAGTTGGGGAAACAGCTACAACATACAAATATACAAGTTATCATCTTTATTTCAATTTTATTATCTCCCTTAAGATTTTATTACCTCCCTTTATTTTGATTTCTTTTATATTCAGATCATTTTTCTTATTCTTTTTAAGATAATATTTTGGTTTAAACATATCTATTCAACAAAACATTTAACAAGTGGGCAATATTTACAAAGTACATTTTGGGAATGGGCAGAAAGCTATAAAGCTTATGAATGTCCTCTCCCAGATAATATTTTGAAAGTTGCAAAGTTTTCAATACCTTACTTTATTTGACTTTGTCTTTAGCATTATATTCTTTGTTTATTTTGTGTAAAATCACATATCAGTCAAAAACTACAAATAAATATTTAATTTGTTATCACATTTCCTTTCTTATTACACTGACATTGAACAAAAATTCTCTCTTACAATACTGTATGAATCTATGTTCACTGATAAGACACTTTACATTTTTAAGGTATGAAGAGTAAAAAGTAATCTGAGACAAATAAAGCCTTAAACTGTCATAACTGAAAGTGGTTAACCTTTGCCACCAATATAGAGCCAGGGCAGCTTGACCAAAGTGCAAGGCCAACCTGATCAGACACCATACAGTTGGCAGCTTTGTGTATTTTGTTAAAACAATGTATTAAAATTCAAATGGACTGTTTCAAATTCAACATAGAGTAACTTCATTACACAAATATAGCAAGTTAATGGTTAAACATGACCCCCAAAAACCTACAATGTTGTTTTTTTTTTAAATTTCATATTATACAATCCTTACCAACACCATGTCCACTGATTGTTCCAGAGCCTGTAAAACTTCCCTGTTGGGTCTTGAACTCACATACTGGTTTGGCACAGCATTCACCGGGTTTAGTTTCAAGGTGGCAGAAGCTTGGAATGGCAGTGTAATCTGGGCAGCTGTATAAATATAAAATGATAACATGAACCCTGGTTACAGAACAAATGTATAGATATAAAATGATAACATGAACCCTGGTTACAGAACAAATGTATAAATATAAAATGATAACATGAACCCTGGTTTCAGAACAAATGTATAAATATAAAATGATAACATGAACCCTGGTTACAGAACAAATGTATAAATATAAAATGATAACATGAACCCTAGTTACAGAACAAATGTATAAATATAAAATGATAACATGAACCCTGGTTTCAGAACTAATGTATAGATATACAAGAGCTGTCTGTAGGACAGCATGCTCGACTATTCTAAGTGCTTGATAGTAAAAGAGCCTTGATAATGTTAAATTTTTTAAGTTCACAAAAGGGCTAATTTTTTTTTATAAATTCATGTTATAGGCCTTAGAGAGAGTCTAATTATACAGTATTGGCTTGACTATTCAGAAGGTAATGTCACAAGGGTGTTTTATTGAGTATAATAATACTAATTACCTATGAATACATAAATTTGACAGAAAAGGTACAAAGGCTTGTTATTAAGATGTTTTATCAAGTAAATCACTGCTTTATTATTATGAATGCATAAAATTGTCCTAAAAAAGGCACAAACCCTTCAGTAGTTATTGAGATAACAGCTTACAAGCAAAACTTTACCATGAATTTCTAAGTTGAAAAGGGGGAGAAAAATCAGTCTAAATACAAGATAGAATTATGGATCTTTGTCAGTGACCTACAATTATGACCCTAAATGCATATGTGAAGTTTTAAATAAATATCTTTAATAGTTATTGAGATATGTAAAACTTGCATGTAAACATTTACCAAGAGACTAAGTAGAAAAGGGGATATGAATCAGCCTTAATGCAAGATAGAGTTATGGAACTTGGTCAGTGACATACAATTATGACCGTCCAATTATGACCCTAAGTGCATGTGTAAAGTAGTAAATATCTTTGAAGACCTTTAACCTTTAACCAAAATTTCTAAGTTTCAAAGGGGCAAACAATTCTGCAAATATTGCAGGCAGAGTTATGCAATTTTGCAAACTGATGTACATTGTTACTATAAAAGAGTGTTTTAAATTTCAATTGAATATCTCGAGCAATAATTGAGATATTTGACTTTACAAAAAAACTTTAACCAAAATTTCTAAGTTCCAAAGGGGCATAATTCTGTCAATATTGTAGGCAGAGTTATCCAACTTGTCAATCTGATGTACCTTGTTACTATAAATAAGTATTGTAAGTTTGAATTGAATATTTCAAGCAATAATTGAGATATTTGACTTTACAAAAAACTTTAACCAAAATTTCTAAGTTAAAAAGGGGCATAATTCTGTCAATATTGTAGGCAGAGTTATCCAACTTGTCAATCTGATGTACCTTGTTACTATAAATAAGTATTGTAAGTTTCAATTGAATATCTCAAGCAATAATTGAGATATTTGACTTTACAAAAAACTTTAACCAAAATTTCTAAGTTGAAAAGGGGCATAATTCTGTCAATATTGTAGGCAGAGTTATCCAACTTGTCTATCTGATGTACCTTGTTACTATAAATAAGTATTGTAAGTTTCAATTGATAATCTCGAGTAATAATTGAGATATTTGACTTTACAAAAAACTTTAACCAACGCAGATGCCGACGCGGACGCTGACGCCGACGCCGCCGCCGGGGCGACTACAATAGCTCTCATATTCTTCGAATAGTCGAGCTAAAAATGATATCATGTACCCTGGTTACAGAACTAATGTATAGATATAAAATGATAACATGAACCCTGGTTACAGAACAAATGTATAGATATAAAATGATATCATGTACACTGGTTACAGAACAAATGTATAGATATAAAATGATATCATGTACCCTGGTTACAGAACAAATGTATAGATATAAAATGATATCATGTACCCTGGTTACAGAACAAATGTATAGATATAAAATGATAACATGGACCTGTATTACGAGACAAATAAATCCTCATTTTATGGTGAATGTATAGATATAAAATGATGATAAAAACAATTAGGGTACATAAGGTAAATGTATAAATGTATACATATTGTATGATAGCACTGTCATACTAACTAATTGGATATATTAAATGTATGGTTGGCTTACACTTATTTTTTTAAACAAACAAACAAGTCAGGCAATAAAATAACAATCAGAATTAAAAATTCAAAACAATTTTCACTTTTTGCCAATTCCAAAAGAAAATACAGAAAACCTTTGAGATTATAATTTCAATATTTTAAAACAAAACAAAAGATACTTAAATTGATAGTACCAGTTTTATTTCAAATTTAGAATATTTATCATGTACATAAACACTGATGTTTAGCAACTGTTTTTCATCTGACATTGATCATTAATTGTTGGCTAATAATTCCCAAAGAGACTGATTGTAGTTTTTATATATTTAGCAGACTATTTTTAGTATAGATGTACTTACAGAGTTTGACATTTGTATGTTCCTGTTCTACCATTGGTACATGTACATGTGTACTTGCAGCCATCTTCCCAAGTTTGACCTTCATAATATTGATGACCTTGGAATAAGCAAATATCTGAAAAAAAAAGAGTATAAAATGCATGCTTAAATCGCAACTCTTACACAAATTTACACACCTACATGTATATCACTGTGTATAATAAAAACACATACAATGTAAATATAAAATAAAATGATTGAATTGTAAAATCTGATTCACTATTTACTGAAAAAAAATGATATTTTTGTATGACTGTATAAAAATATATGATCCCAATAAATCTATTATCTTGTAGAAACAAGACAAAGCATAAAATATCAGCAGAGCATCTAGAAATATTCATTGGTAAAAAAGATGACAAATTTAATGTTTTTGTTTTCATGACATAGTTAATGATATCTCTGCAATCAATCCAACTAATTGGCTTTACAATATAACTAACAAAATATTACTAATTTCTCCACAAGTGACTGACTACTTATCACACATGATTTCTGAACCAACAGCAAGAGAGAAAAAATGCAACATTAGACTCTATGTGCATGATCAACTGTCACAAAGAAATTTTGCCACACCTAGCAATCCCTGGATAACATATTCTATGCAGCAATCCCTGGATAACATATTCTATGCAGCAATCCCTGGATAACATATTCTATGCTCTCTAATGAGTTTAACAGATGGACATGACAAATAAAGAAATTCATACCAATGCCATCAGTTGTTTTTCCTGGGCTGATTGTCTCAAATGAGGAGATTTTGGGGTTGAAGTCACAGACTGGTTGCAGGCAGCACGTTGATTCACTCTTCACAAGTGTACACTGGGAAGGCAAGTTGTAATAGACTGGGCACCTGTTTCATACAATTAACAATGATAATTTACTGTTTTATCCAGTTGTAAAGTGATTAGTGTAATTAAGATAAATTTATTTTAGTATCATTGAAAATTAGTTTGTAGCATCTTTTAAACAAGAAAGTGCTGGTATAAATTGTATGATTTTAAATGTAACATTAACTTGGCTTTGACGTATGTTGTCATAAGCCATAGGTATCAAATGAGCAAAATAAAGTCTAAAACTGTGACAATTAAGCATTATCAATGCTACCTTAAACAAGGCTGAGAAATCATAGCAACCTTTTAAAAACTGATTAAAGCTAATACAAACTGGGAAGATGGATTAGATTCCGTTGGTAATATAATTGGCACTATTCAAGTCAGTTGAAGGAAAGCAAGAATAATGGGATAGCCAATAATTTGAAGTGGCAATTTGATTATGACTTTGATAACAACATTGTTTCTGTTTCCTTAACCTGCTTTTTCAAAGTAAATATGTTTACTACATGTATAAAAAACAAATTACTAAAGTCATCGTAAGACAACACTTACTTGTTGTAACACTGGTATTTTCCAGTCTGTCCCTCGAGACATGTACATTGGTAGTCACACCCATCTTCCCAACTCTCACCTTGTTTATATGTCTGTCCCTTGTAGTAACATTGGCCATCTGATAAACAGATAATTCTTATACTTTATACAGTAATTCTTATACTTTATACAGTAATTCTTACACTTTATACAGTAACTTTTATACTTTATACAGTAATTTTTATACTTTATACAGTAATTTTTATACTTTATACAGTAATTCTTATACTTTATACAGTAATTCTTATACTTTATACAGTAACTTTTATACTTTATACAGTAATTCTTATTCTTTATACAGTAATTTTTATACTTTATACAGTAATTTTTATACTTTATACAGTAATTCTTATACTTTATACAGTATTTTTTTATACTTTATACAGTAATTTTTATACTTTATACAGTAATTTTTATACTATATGCAGTAATTCTTATACTTTATACAGTATTTTTTATACTTTATACAGCTGTCATAAATCATAAGTCATATGCTGAGCAGATAAAATCATATCTATGATAATAAATATTACAAGTCAGATAAAATGGAATTGCCTTAAATCAGAGATAAATAACCCTAGAAATCAAAGACACAATTCAGAGGTGTAGGTTACTCAAGTACATATCTCTAACACTGGTTATCTACCTGCTTGTAAAGGCAGACATTAGCATGAATGTTCTTACTGACAATGAAAATATCAAGGACCAATGTTGACAAAGTAGCATTTTTTTTTGGTTTAGGAGGAAAAGTTTGTGAAATCCTACTTCAGGCATTTGTAGGCATCTAGATACACAAAACTGTTGTAATCTAGCTAAAAGTTTCCTTATATTGTAAACATTTCTCCATTGAGTGAGTAAACTAGAATAAACTAGAACTTGTAGGTTGACCACAAAACTGCAATAACTTTATGAAATAAAGAGGTTGTGATCAACCCAAGAAATGTTATAATACAATAATCATTTTGGGATTTTTTTTTTAATTGTTAGTTTATACAAATTTATTTTAATTTCCATTGTGTTGGAAGCTATAAGCTTATTGAAATGCTCTCCAATCCGTTCCTGGAACCAACCAGTACTAATTAATGAATGTAAAGTTTCTTGCTCAAGGAAACAACGGCTTGCCCCTGACAGGGTTTGAACCCACGCGGTCAGCAATCTTTAGATAATTATTATATTTAATTGTTGATAATTATGATAACAATTCAATTCATTTAAGAATTTTAAGACTTACAGAATCCTAGAGACTGGGATGTGGAATCTGGAATGAAGAAGAAAAGAAAGTTTATATAGGAAGTATAAGTAAAACAGCTCAACTTTTAACAAGTTAGTGTCTAAAATAATTAAATAAGTCATGTAATAAGTACTCAAACTAGTACTTCATATATATATATGAAAGAAAGAAAGTCAAGAGTGGAAAATTATACACAGAAAAGTCACAGGAAAAGAAAATATATCTTACGGTTATTCTTAAAGCATTTTAATAACATTATGACTATCTTAACACAGTATCATCAACAGTCTTTCAGGCAGTTTACATTTTATTTCTTCCTTAAATAGAGATTAATATTTCCACACTGTACCTCCATGCTTATTTAAGTAATCAAATATTTGAATATTTTTATTATCATATTTCTGTACATCAGAGATTTATGTACCACAATATCCACAATATTTTCGGCAGTTGTCATGAGCCCAGTCTAAGAATTTTCCGACACAAGAGGAGCTTGGATATTGGTTGCAGTTACTCAACTTATCTTCACAAGCTGGTGGGGCAGTTGTGTATACAGCTAAAAATGAAATGTTCAATAATTTCAAATCTTTGTTTAACAAATGAAACAGTTTTCATATCATCGACTAAACCATCATCAAATTTGTAAAAACTTGAAATCAATATTTTTGGAGAAAATTCTTATACGAAAAAAAAAAAAAATAGGAAGTTTAAACCCTTATTATAATTGTAAATTGCTGTATTTCTAAAAAAAACAGGAAGAAATAATGGTTTTTGTATAAAGAGCACACTAAAACTAACACAAAAATTGAAGGAAAACAACAATCTATCAATAAATTTTCGGTTTCATCTAGTCACTAACTTTCCATGTAATAACAAATCTGTAACAATGTATGATGCACATGCAAGACTTGAACCATTGACCATTCTGTTATATAAGTGCATTCATTTTTTCCTACATAATCAGAAAAAAAAATCTAAGATAATACCCTTATCACCACCTTAATTCTAGTAGCCAAGAGTCACTTACGAGTACAGAATCCGCAATATCTCGGACAATTGTCTCTCGACCAGCCAAAATAGTCTCCGGAGCAAACAGATTTAGGATAAGTGTCACAATTTGTAATCTTGTCCAAACATGTTTCAGGTTTGGGGTTCAATACAGCTGGTGCTAAAATAAAAGTCAATTTTTTCTTAACTAATACTTTTTGTGTGAAACCATATCTTTTGAGAGAATTTGAAAATTTAAGTCATAAAACTTAAAGTGAAATTATGCCCATCCAAGTGTAAATGTTAAGTGTATTGATAAAATTCAAAATAACTTAACATTTTGTCATAATTGTTTTCACTTTACTATTCTTCTTCACATGTAAAATCAATAACCAACATGACCTATAGAAATTTCCATAAATAGACGTTATAATCTATTGGTAAACTTCATTTCATAAAGAGAGTGTGGCAGTCTTCTTCAAATTTTAGGCAGTATATATTTTATCATATATGTAATATGACAGTACAATATTACAGTATACAACATGACAGTACAATATTACAGTACAATATGACTGTACACTATAACAGTACAATATGACAATACAAATATTACCTTGTGTTGGAGGAGCTGCTGTTGATGTTACTGCAATCAAACAATATAAACAACTTATTAATATGCATGGGATATCAAAAATAACATATAAAACAGAAGAAAATTTCAAACTGTGTTGGATCTAGTTTAGATCTCTTTGATACTACAAGTAATTTTAAGATATGGAAAAAAAAGATCAACAAGGAAGGGCTGCGTTCAATGAATGCAATTCCACGACCCAGCAACACAGAACCACCAGCAAGGAGTCCAGCAGGACCCAAATAAAAATAGGACATGGCATAAGGCAAAGCACAGACTATAAATCATCTTTGATAATGAAGTTTTCATGACTTTTTTAAGATGCCAAATTTTGAGGCAGTAATATTTGTTCTACACATACTTATGTCAAATTAAGAAATCACTTTAAGTTATATCAACATGAAAGTGAAACATTCAGTATTGCTCAAATAGGTAAGATTAATAAGCGTAATGAACAACTAAAAAATGTGTACCATGACATGCACGGGTGATAATTTGGGCAGCAATGTTGCTCAGCTGGTCGTAGTTTGAAACAGTAAATGTATTGGCTGCATCAGGATCATCAGCAATTTGATGAAGCTCATTTATGTCCACTCCATTTCCGACACCAACGGCAATCATACCTTTTAACATACAGAATTGCACAAGTATAAAACATGATGGCTTCATCATAAAACTTTGCTTAAAAAATGCTTTTTCAGGTTTTTAAGCAGTAAAAAAGTCAATCTCAGAACTGTTATTTTATTTTGTTGTATTAAAAAAAAATTACACTGTATACATGTATTTATAACTTCCATACTAAGATTGCAACAAAAATAAAGTTTTACTGCTTCTACACTTTAACATATTATCTAAAACAATCTTTATAAAATAGCAAAATGATCACATTATGTAATAAACAATGGCACAGAATAAAGAAATCCTTTAGAACACAACATTTTATTTTTATTCATTGATAGACTCACCAATGTTATTTTGTCTAGCAAGGTTAGCTTGGGCAGCAGTTTGTGTGGGGTTTGAACTCCTGCCATCTGTGATCACCACTGCAATCCTTGGAACATTTGGCCTAGCACCACCACTCTGGGAGAACACCTGTTCTCTGAGGTATTTGATACCGTCAGCAGTGTTAGTTCCACCACCCATGTAGTGTATCTGGTCAATACCTGTTTATATAATAATAAAAAATGTCATTAAGCAATACATTGTAAGGCATGCCTTTTATAAAGACAAGTGAGGATTGTATATTTAAAGGATTCAAACTTAACAAAAAAAAAAAATACACAGTATCTCATCACCTATAAAAGAGAAAATATAAGAGACGAGTTTAATAACAAAGAGTCGAAAAGCTATTTACAATGCTGTATAATAAAAGATCACATTGCATATATCACTTGGATTAGCGAAAGAGACTTCAGCGAACAGGCTTTATAGTATTTCTAGACCTGTTACATAACAGCAGCATTTAAAGTTATGGAAGCCAGAACTACACTTGGATAAGACATCAAGTGGATTCGAGGAAACTTCATTCTGACATAAAAATATTGAGCACATTTATATATACATAGTATTATTTTCATTATTATGTCATATAATAGAAAATAGATAATCAAGTGCATATATTTAGAAATTGACCTGTCATAACATCTTGTCTAGAAGAATACATGCTCAATGGGAATTCCTGTTTGGGGTAGTTACTGAATTGTACCATTCCAACATGGACTTTGTTGGCGCCAACATCTAGCTTGCTCACAATTCCCTTGACAAAGTTCTCAAGCTTCAGGAAGTTGGCAGAACCAATACTTCCTGATCCGTCAACAAGGAATGCAATGTCAGCTTGCTGTAAACATGCTGAAAGTATAACAAAATAAAAATATATCAGCCAAGCTATTAGTTTGCTTATATTATAACAAACTTAGTAATACTTATTACAAATTGTGTAACGACGCTTAAGTCAGATTTCTTCCCTCTGTAAAATCAGCCTCAGTTATTTCAACAAAATCATTACAGAATACAAACATGTGTCTTACCTTTAGACAAACAAGATGTGATGTTATTCAAAAAGGGTTTGCAAGGCAGATTTGATTCTTGATATTTTAGATAAAGACTTATCTTTATAATTAGGCAAATCAAGATTATATTTTGATTAAGCTTAATGATCTCTGTTCACATTAACATTAGTTACAATCAGACAGTAAATATCTCTTCTTGTATATGTATCAGAAAAGTTTTAAGGACGGAAAATTTCTCTAAAAATGACATTTTTAACTTACAATTTGGTGTACCCAATGCTTGTGTTGTTGTTGGTGAGACAGCTAAAAAAAATAAGAGTATAATTATGATTATCACAACTTTAAGATAAATTTAGGTTTTTTTACTTCTAGATTTGTAAAATTTGAGACAACAGAATGCATAAATTATCTTCAGAATTATAACTATAATATGATAATTCAGTACTTTTAATTAAACTTTGATTGCTTGATTTACTTAAGTTTTTCTCTGAGCATGCATATTGTTTTGATAGCATTACAAAACAAGTTGTGTGTTCACTATTTTTCGGTTACACAAGAATCACAAACCTCCATTTATTCTAGTTGCTAGAGGTTCTGCTACTGAGTTTAAGGCATTATAGCTCTGTGATGTAAAAAAGTTTTTGGAGCCACTTGCAATTCCTCTCATCTCAGCTGAGTTGTAGCCATTTCCTACACCGACAGCAAATAAATTTAAGCCAGACTGCTGGGCAATCTTAGCTGCTGCCACAGTTTGTGCAGAGTTTGTTGATGAACTGCCAGTTACAAGTATTCCATAGTGTGGAACACCTGTCCTTCCACCGTTGGCGGTGGTAAACGCCTGACTTGAAACAAAGTTTAAGGCGTCGGCAGTATTTGAACCTCCGGAATGGTATTGGATACCATCTATGGCATTGAACAGCTGGGTCTGGGTGGTATAATGGTTCAGATAGAACTGATTATATGCACCAGAACTGTAAGTTACAATGCCTATACGGGTACATTGTGGATTAAGATTATAGTATCTAATGTTGTTTTTTATAAAGTCAAGTTGTTGTTTAAAATGTTCGTAACCAATGTAGCTTGATGAATCTATCATATACACTATATCTTGGGGAATACATGGTGCACCTGTAATATGTAAGAAATAATGATTAATATATTAATCATCAAATTGTGTAATCAACTAATCTACTTTATATAATTTACAAATATTATTATCTTAATCATCCAAGTTTAAATAGCTGAGATATTTTAACAGTTTAAACACAGTCACTACACATACTATTAATTTACCTTTATATGAAAATATAATATATATTCTGTATATTTAGTATATACTAAATAATTATATTAATGGATTTTAGACTGAGGGTACGATTTTTACATGAATACAACAATTATTAATTGAGCTGTCAAAAGTCAAAGTAGTAAACATCGTCCAAATATTTAACAAAATATAAAAAGAATATCTAAAAAATAAGGAACTAGAAATTATCTATTACTTACTGACTGTTTGTCGTTTATCTGAAATGTAGACAAATTAAAACCAGTTAACACCTGTAAATGGCGTAGTTGAAAACAAGGGACGTAACTAGGCCTACTGTTTTTAATATATAAATTCGATTACAATTTATTCTGGTCATGGTTTTGCAAAGGTTTACCAATGTCTTCTAAATTTCTACATTAAAAACTGTATGTTTTGTTGATGTTTCTTGTTGAAATTATACATATCCAGGGACATATTTAAATGTTTTAGCACCAAGTTTTAGTCTTTGGTAATTTAGCGATCTCGTGTCTCTTTCTGGCATTTACTGTCATCAAATTATATGACAAATAGTATATCTTTTTCGTCGCCTCTTTTATGATTTGACTATCCAAAATTGAAAATAACATTTCGAAACCTTGATCTTTGATAAGTCTCGAGATCGTCTGCTTATTCTACAAAGTAGCGGTTCTTTGAGTTATACCTTGTTCAGGGTCAATAAGTATTAAACAGAAGGAAACCGCATTGTTTGAACATTTCATGTTGGCCATTCTAATTGTTAAGAAATGTGCATTGCCACACGAGCAAAAGCGAACTAACATTACCTCCCAATTTTTATCAAACATTCTTTTTGACCTAATAACTTTCATTATCAAAAATAGTCTAAATCTGGTACTAGCCAGACGAAGTCATGTAAGGTCAGGTCAATTTCATGACAGACGGCGTCAGATAACGACATGTAAATATTACGTCTGCTTATCACCCACTCCGGATTACATTACATAACATATCCTTGATTGAAAACAAATCACACAAATCGCTTCGGAGAGTTTCAAAAATGAATAAATAAGATATATAATAATAATAATAATAATCTATATAGTTGTAATAATTAGAGAATATTATCTCAAGAGACTGAACACTGTTCCTATAAAAAGAGTACATTGTAACAATTTAATTAAGTCTTTAAAGAAAGTCAGAGCAGCAGAGGATTCAAAGTCTTTCATAAACATTCAATGTCAAATAATGTCAACAGTATTTCCTTCGTATACAATATCAAAGTTGTTGTCTTCGGATGGTTATATTCCGCGTGAACACCTGAATTTATTTCATTATTCTCTTTAAATTAATACTTCATTATTGTTTCTAAAACTTTAATCAATGTACTATGTTTTAATTCCTTTAACGCTTCTCTATTATAAAAAGAATTCGTTATGCTTTACAATCTACTCAACAAATCCAAAACTCGGTTCTGTAATGAATGAGTTATATATTGTCAAAGGTTTAGTTTGTATTTTTTTCGAAGTTATATTTTAAGTGTGGAAATACAATGTTCACACAAAAAAAGCTGATCAAAACAATGTATGACCCTTGAAATAAAACATGATATCATTTGAGAAGTGGGTTTAGAGTATAAACCTCCTACCTGACACGTTTGCCCTTGCCAAAGCGGCAAGAACCGCAAGGATGGCCACTGGATGTAGCCTCATATTCCTTGACGTCGAAATTCGAAATGCCTAGTTTGCAATGTGCATGCTCTTATATATGGTGCCACAGACCGTAGTTACCGTTCTAAAAGATGACATTCTTACACAAGGATAAGGCTTCGTGTTGTCATATTGTCAAAAATAATAATGTGAAAATCAGTTCGTGAACTTATAAACTTATAAATGGTGCTCTCATTTATGATAAAAAAATGCTGACTTTGCAAAAAGCATGATCAGAAAAAAATGAACGAGCATGACCTGTAGTAGAATCTGTGATCTGAAGATGTTGCATGTATTTCAAACACAATTGCACTGATGTTATTATGTATAATATGAAAATGTATACAATTTTTATACATACATATAAATGGTACAAAGATGATCAAAATATCATCACTGAAAAGTATATCTAAATAATGGCGTGGTTTTGTGATGTTTGTACTGAAGTTATGCATATAGTACTCCCCGCTGGTACCGCGTCCTTGCCCATTCCGATGTAATCAGAAAATTTGTTTCTTTACACATTGATTGACGATTGAATGTCACCAAATACTGTTTCCACCATTAAAGTGAAAGTGGAAGTGCTGCTTTTGTGAATTTGGATAAAAATTGTTAGAATTTTTTTTTCATTTCAAATAAATTCTGTCATTGATAGGAAAATCGAAAGCTGCCTGTGTGTGCTGAAAAAACTTCTTTATTTTACCCCATATTTAACGGTTAAACTTATAATTTCATGTTCCAACAGATGAAAGTTGTCTGCTGAAACTGTAATGACAGCATATTCTGTTACAAACAATTATACTGAAGCCAAAAAGGGCCATCAATTAACATACCACGGTACCATAGTGCTCTCCGTATAAGCTCCCATTCTAAACATGGCTGACCGACCATAGATGTTTCTAATTAAAATCATTGAGTTATTCTATGATAGACATGTGTATTTTAAAGTCAAGATGCGAGGGCTAAACACAATTCAATAAAATAGTAAATATAAGATATTTTTATTTGTACAATTTACTGGAAATAATAAGTACAGTGGTACCATAGGGGACCATCCTACCTATAAATACATAATAAAGTAATATGTATAAAGCGACTTTATAGATGTATACATGCAGTATTGTAGGTGACAATGAACTGTACATTAAAACAAAAAATCATTAGTTTTGAAAAAGTACAAGCTTCGTTAATACAAATTAAGGTTGGCGTCAAAAGAAAATGAATGGTAAATTTATACGGTCATGCAAGGTCTAATAACAAAACATTTTTATTTTATTTTTTCCAGACTTCTTCCAACCCATTTATTTCATGTGACATACATGCATTTTAAGGTTTTAATGTTCGTGAAATCACACATGTTTGTTCGATGTAACACACGTGAAGCCAGTATATACTTTCAAAGCACAAGCGTTTTATGGTTATTTCCTCAAAATAAATAAATAAAAAAAACGCAATGTTCTAGCTCTTTGGTTGAAGTTTATTTGCTTAAAAATGTTTATTAAATAGAGTGTTTTGTTGTTCAATGAATGTATATTTTGTGCAGACATTTCAAATATTATGTTTCATGTCAAGCTAGAAAAACTCTTCATCCACACATTCTTCTTCTAATTTGATATCATCCAGAGATAATATCCATCTATCTACACAGGAGACTACTCACATCAATATAATATTATATGTCCATATTGCGCTACGAAAGAGTGCTGTCCTCGCAAGTACCATTTTAACCGTTGGCGTAGCCTTTTAAATAAGTTCTATTTCAAGGAAACAATGTAATTCATACATTCTGAAGTTTGCATGTTACTAAAGGAATATTGCTCCCATGCATAGTTTTGTCCTGAACGAATTTGGATCTAACCATAGTCATCTGCAATATTTATAGTGTTAACGCTTTAGATATAAGCCAACCAAGGATATCTAGCCTCGCTGTAAAAGCAGGTCGGGACACTTATAGGATCATCTTTACTTGAAAGCAAGGATCATCTTACACGCATATCAAATGCTTATATATATTTTATATTACATACTAACATAGCTGGTCTGTATTTTATTTTAACAATTTCAGATAAACAAATACGAAAGGTGAATATACGGTTTTTCTGACCTACACTTCAACGCTCCTTTTGCTTTCAGATTTCTTATCTTTAATGCGCATTTAGTGACATTTAACGATGTGCAACCCTTTTGCAACTTTAGTCCAAACCAATCCCATATGTTTTATTTTCTGTTTTGTAGTGATATAATTATATCTAGTCATTAAGTTCAGTAAAATACAAGTAGGATGATATTTCAGTAAATGAAATTGAATTAACTTCGTGGACAGTAACGCCTCTTCATCAACAAGATACGGGTACTGTCTATATCATCAACATCTTTTTTCCATAAGCTAAAGTCTTCATACTTGGCCACAACACGTCTCTGAACGAAAGATCCAATTTGACGTATCGAAATGTGACCTTGAAGCTGAAACTACACGGTTTTTAACGTCTGTAGTAAAAAACGTAATTCCTAAAGAACGCCCAAAACGGCAAGACTGACCATGTTGCAGACTCGCTTTGATTGATTCTGTTCATGGGCGGCAGTGCTAAGTTGGGGGAAAAGTCATCATAATATTGTCATTTAAAACATACGAATCATATTCCATGTTCAGAATGCTGTAAAATATAAAGTACTTAGATCTTATTTAGCATTTTCTTTACAGCCTATTCACATTTACACACGATTGTTTCATACATTTTGTATCTTGATATTGTAGAACGTATAATGGTTTTCAAATTTGAGCTTTTTTTCTGAATTATGAATATTTTAACATTGGTAGAGTTTTACTTCTACGATGTCTTCCTAACGCTTTCTCTTTACGCCCAATGCCAGAATGACCTAACCGCTGAGAATTTAAAATATTATGTACTTCACTATTTATTACAGAAATATTTCACCATTTACCTATATCCTGCTGATTAGAATTTGAATTTGTCTCGTTATTTCAAAAATGCAAGATATTACTGGACACTAGCGGAGCGTCCATTACTATATCAGCACGGGCGACTTCAATGCACATAATCAATCAGAAAATGGCATTTAACCAGATTTTTTTTTAAACACAAGAAAGTTCTGAATTTTACACGTTACTGCAGTCAAAACATCTGAATTTTAAAGGCAAAGATTCAATAAGAAATATCATTCATGGTGATTTTTTTTCAATATTAACGTGTTGGGCTTTCTTGAGGGATTCTGTTTTTCTCTATTCTATAGACAATTGAATATTGAGATCTGCCTTGTTAAAAGTACGTGCACTATAACCTTGTGTCAATATAAAAGTTGATAGTGACAGCCGGGTCATTTTCTATAATGTGAACAAATCTTTATCTTTTGTTCTTCTTGGGGCCTATAAAATCAGTTAAATGTTCTGAAAAATTGCCATTTAAGTCTTTCATTTACGATTAGGGTCTTCTGATTTGTCATTATAGGTCATGCTGTTTGGTGAAGGTCAAATAAAATAGCTAGTCAGCGCTGACAGGTAGATAGGTGAATGTCAAATAAGTTATTCTACTGATGGGATGGTCAGCACTCTCAGTTAGTAAGGTGAATGTCAAATAATTGATACTACTTATGGAACGGTCGACACTGTCGGGTAGTTATTTGAATGTCAAATAAATTATCATACTGATGGAATGGTCAGCACTGTCAGGTAGTTAGTTGAATGTCAAATAACTTTCTCTACTGATGGAACGGTAATCCCTGTCAGTTAGTAAGGTGAATGTCAAATTACTAATCCTTCTGATGGAATGGTCAGCACTGTCAGATAGTTAGTTGAATGTCAAATAACTTACTCTACTGATGGAACGGTAATCCCTACCAGTTAGTAAGTTGAATGTCAAATAACTAATTCTACTGATGGACAGTCAGCACTGTCAGGTAGTTAGCTGAATGTCAAATAACTTACTCTACTGATGGAACGGTAATCCCTACCAGTTAGTAAGTTGAATGTCAAATAACTAATTCTTCTGATGGACAGTCAGCACTGTCAGGTAGTTAGCTGAATGTCAAATAACTTACTCTACTGATGGAACGGTAATCCCTGTCAGTTAGTAAGTTGAATGTCAAATAACTAATTCTACTGATGGACAGTCAGCACTGTCACGGAGTTAGCTGAATGTCAAATAACTTAATCTACTGATGGGGCGGTCAGTGCTGTCAGGCAGTTAGGTGAAAGTCAAATAACTAATTCTACAGATGGAATGGTCAGCACTGTCGGGTTGTTAGGTGATTGTCAAATAATATATTCTACTGATGGAATGGTCAGCACTGTCAGGTAGTTAGGTAAATGTCAAATAACTTACTGTATTGATGGAATGGTCAGAATTGTCGGGCAGTTTGGTGAATGTCAAATAACTTATCATACTTATGGAATGGTCAGCACTGTCGTGTAGTTAGGTGAATGTCAAATAACTTACTCTACTGGTGGAACGTTAATCCCTGTCAGTTAGTAAGTTGAATGTCAAATAACTAATTCTACTGATGGAACCGTCAGCACTGTCAGGTAGTTAGGTGAATGTCAAATGACTAATTCTACTGATGGAATGGTCAGTACCGTCAGGTAGTTAGGTGAATGTCAAATAACTTACTCTACTGATGGAATGGTCAGCACTGTCAGTTAGTAAGGTGAATGTCAAATAACTTATTATACTGTTGGGGCGGTCAGCACTGTCAGGTAGTTAGGTGAATGTCAAATAACTTATTATACTTATGTGGGGGTCAGCGCCATTTTTACAAAAGGCGGAGGACAAATATTATCTTAGACACGATTATTTTTAAAAGAAGATTTTCTTTATCTTAAGTTTTTTTATTATTTGTGGAGATATGTAGAACACCGCTCGCTAATATAACTAAAAATGATATAATTATACTCAATATACCTATTCTGTCATATTATTTATGACAATTTTGCAGATATAGAATTAGTGGAATTCTTTTACTTTAAAACAATACTATATTGTAAATTTAAATAACATACACACTATTCATTCAGCACTTAAGACAACTCATATAATGGGACCGCCATTAATTTTTCGCATACACGTTGAATGCACATACTAATCTATTTATAGTGACATTTTTAGAACATCTAACATTAAAACAATACTAATCGGGCGGTTCCGATATAACAAGATTTTAGATCTGAACATGTTTAAAACAGTCTGTATATAACTACTATATATAGGTTTTTATATGCCTTTGCTATAAGAAATTAAGAATAAAAGAAAAACCAATACGACAGAACTTCTATCATGTGTTGATACCAGGACTAAAACAAAGACTATAATAATATTTTTCGGATCGGAATATCCGTCCCGAGGTGACCCGCCCATTGGGCGGTAACTCACGGAAACGCCAGTCTGATATGCAATAATAAAACATATATAAAGCAAATAACACTATGAACCATATAACATCCTTTAATTAACATTTATTTTATAAATAACAGATACACATGCAAAATAATAAAATATACGAGTGAGTAGTTTCACTATATAATGTTAGATAACTTTTTAACTTTAAAAGTAATAACAAAAAAAATAGATAACAGGCCGAACTTGAATCATTTCCTCTATTTTAAAACAGGATACTGTATGATTTAAACCTTGCAACCAATTTATATCAAGGGCGATAACAGCTGAAACTACCAAATTCAAACATGCCAAAAATATATCATAAAAATGTGTATGCATTATGGAAATACAATGCATATAGCTTTCTTTCATCTTTAAATGAAATATTATTGAAGATTTCTTTCACGACAATACAACAGAATTTTGTTGTTGTTGCTCTATTTTACAAAGCTAATGCAAATGTACATGTATATAGAAACCTGTTGACAATAATGATAATCACACAAACTTCTAATTTTTCTTAATAAATAAATCATCCGGATTTCGTGTCTGAATTTCCATACTTTACTGTCCACATAAAAGACATTCAATTATTAATGAGAAAACAGCTAAAATAGCTGCCTTTGACATAAAAGTCACTTATTCTGAGTGATGTTTTTTTTCTTGAATTTTACACTAATATCTGCAGTCTGAAAACACAGTTTTGATTTTTTTCTTGAATTTTACACTTCTATCTGCAGTCTGAAAACACAGTTTTAATTATAAACTAAATGACTCATCTTCCACGAAACTTTCATCTAGAAATGCACTGTCTATACTAATTTCGGTACCATTTAGGTCTTTTTCATTGTCTATTTTCTCAATTTTCCGTTCTTCTGTATTCGCTGACCCCGTTTGAACAGTTTCAAAGTAAAAGTTCGAGTCACTTTCTGCTTCGTTCTCATTTTCGTCCTCATAATCTGAGAAATCAATATCTGAATAATCCAGTTCTGAATCCGACAGGTCGTATTCGTCTCCATAGTCGTGATATTCGTCACCGAATTCTGTATCGTTTTCGTGTGCAGCCATATATTCCTGTTCGAGCTGAATCTGATCTCGTAGATGGAGAATCAAGTCCGCTTTTTGTCGTGCATACTCGTAGTACATATTCCGGACTCCTTCCAATACTGCTATCCGCACGCGCTGTGAATATCGGAACGCACGTGCATGTTGCTTCATCGCTAATTCGTAACGTTTCTGCATGTCCGAGATAACGCGGTTCATCATCATAATTTGACCGCACGCGCGTCTAAATGACGTCTGCGCTATCACAATCCGCTCAATAAGTTCGTCAAGTACTGATGCCATTTTCTTTAATTTATCACAGAACACTTTTATTTCGTTTAACCACTTGATTTATTATTATTATTCCATAATATATAGTCCTTTACTTCTTGGAATGTAATATTTTAGTCCTTCAAATTGTTCAAGTTTAGTGAAATTGTTTATTCGATCGAGTGTATATGCGAGCTTTAGATATATGTTAACTATATCCGTTCAAATGCATCATAATACTTGAAATAAATCGCATCCTGCTGAAGTTTTATTATAATGTGCATGGGATGTAACATAAACATTTATGTCACTTTAACCAATCGAATGTCATCGCCTTAACTGCTAAAGTGAAGTGGCCCCAAGGGCTTTGCAATGCGTAGCCGCAACACGTGTTTGTTTTAGCGATCAAGTGTTAAGGGGATGTGTAAGATCTGCGCTTGGCATATGTTTGAATCCCTGCTTAACTACACTCTGCAAATAGTCTGGTTATCTTTTAGGTTTACTCCTCAAATAACGCAATGTCAAATCTTTTAAAATTCTTAAGCATCGTACTTGAAACCAGATGATAGATAATTTGGTTGGGAATGTATGAAATATTCAAAATAATTTACAAACAAATAGTTGACGTACCAGAAAATATTTCATTTTTCAGATCCCGCAGACAAAAATAAAATAAAATAAATAAATAAATAAAATTAGAAAATAAATAAAAAATAATGAAAATAATCATAATGAATAATAATAATACAGAAATAAATAAAAAGACACCACCAACAACATTGCATTGTCTTCGATACAAAATTAAATACATGTAGTCATACTTATCATAAACGTACATATGTTTCTAAGGGATATGTGCAAGATAACGATAAATTTCTACAATTAAACTGTCTCAAAGGTCTTGTGAAAACCTAAAAACCTAAAGTGTTTTTTCCCCTTTTTAAAATTGTTCTGTCTTTTGTAATGTAAGAATTATGTATTATTAGAGGATTGATTTTATAAGATAAATATGTAAACATAAAATCTTATTTTCCTCTCGTATATCTTGACTTGATTTCAGTCGAATGCATAGTTAACATTGATTAAATTTAATTGATATTTTGATTTCGGTGATATGACTGTATAAACCATTCTTATATGTGGAATCACGTAAAAAATCATATTACAAATTATTTAAAAATTAAACAGTTCACAATAGAATATTCAACAATCTTTTTCTTTTCTTTGTTAAATAGAAATATAGATAACCAGAATAAATTTTAAAAATACAATCAGCCGCATATCAGTATAGAGGGTTCTCGTGCAGTTGATGGATGACATTTTCACCTTTAAAATTTCGTGTTAATTTTTCAAAAAGATAAAGATCTCTGGCAATAAATATATTTCAAAGCGACGCTGACTAATTTATGACTTTTTGTTTTGTTTTCTTTTAACATTATTTGTCAGTTAAACCCCGAGGTACTAAAACATATGTCGTTCCAAGTTGATGGATAATAGAATAAAAGTGTTGATTTGTTTTATTAGGATACCATCTTCAACCCCCGCGGTGTTTATCCCCTATTAAATATTTTACACGTTGTACAAATTGATGCTAATCTTATCATAAAAGAGCCCATTCACTTATCACACAGACAAATAAAATAACACGTGTACTTCCTTGTAAGATTTCGTCGCATGAAGTCCGAGGGAAAAGTCCGAGGGAAAAAAATAAAACAACAGGTGAAAGAAAAAAAACGGAACTTTTAACTTATTGAAAAAGCAAACCCCATAAATGCAAATTGTAAAGGTAAAAAAATATATATAAGAAATAAGATGAATAACAACTTTATATATAGTTTCAGCGTTTGTGTTATTAAATTCGTTGGAGTTGATCAATCATGGAGCTTTATATCTGTAATAACAGTCTTGGATCAATCTATCAGTTTATCGTTTTTTCCCTTGATTTATTCAAAATTCAAATAATATTGATATGCATGATCTTGCAATTAAAAAGGCCTTTTTAAACTGTATTGTAAAAAATAATATTTTCATTAAAAAATGAATAAATTAATAACAAAGCAAAAAAGCATAAAATGCATTTTATAGTTCAATGAATCGAGCACGACTTTAATTTATTCGAGTTTTATCTACCCACCATTTTCACCCTTTACATACCCCAGGATTATCGTGAAGATAGCTAAAATGCCAAAATAGTGACTTCAATATTAACCTTGTCGGAAGCACGGCAAGTATGGCTTTCATTATTAAATAAAAGCCGGAAAGGCGGTACCGAACAGCATCTTTTTTGCATCACTATTATATGTATGTTATATCTAATCCATGTTGATAGATTTGTACAGCAGAATAAATATATGATATATTCCTTTGTCTACAGTATTAATTCTATTTCTCTTTACCATATAATGTAACTGTTTATCAAGAAAAAAAGGTAGCACAGTACCGAAAATACATAAATATAGCATGAAAATACGTCAATTTATTATAATATTTACTTTTAAATGAAATATTGAGAAATATTGATGAAATAAAATGCATAATTTTATTTTCCTTATTTTCATTGTAAAAAAATATTTCTTTTTACTGCAGTGAAACATATTTTCCGTATTTTTACGGGTGTCTTGCCGGAGTACTTTCTTCTAAATTCAGCCAATACATAAAAGGTGAATTAAAAGGGAACTCTTCCTATTCATAAGGTTAAAAAACAAGGAAAAGTATATAATAAACAGAAAATTCAAGTTTTTTTTTCTATTAATACAGGATTAAATTTCATCTTGGGGTATGAAAATTATCATATTTCACTTATGGATACTGCCACTCGTGAAATATTTATTTTCATACCACTCGATGAAAATAAATCCTGTATTTATAGAAGAAACTTGAAAATCCTCTATATATGTACAATTAATTAAGCATGAAAATACGTCAATTTAGAATGAAAATACATCAATTTAGCAAGAAAATACATCAATTTAGAATGAAAATATATCAATTTAGAAAGAAAACACACCGATCTTTGGTAATTAAAAGCAAAGCTCTTACTATTTTAGAATGTAGATTTTTTTGCATTGTAAATTCAGTGCTTATACAGTTTCAGACAAGAATTTGAATGGCCCTGAATTTTATTTGCACATATAGACATTTACGATGCACATATATGTGCGTTGTGATCAGAGGAACAAAACAGAATTTTTATTTCCTTAATTTGTACATATAGTAAACATCATTATATACAACATATGAGCCGCGTTACGACAAAACCAACATAGCACGTTTGCGACCAGCATGGATCCAGACCAGCCTGCGCATCTGCACAGTCTGATCAGGATCCATGCTGTTCGCTATCAGTCTCCCTACTTGTAACTGAGTTGGTAAGCGAACAGCATGGATCCTGATCAGACTGCGCGGATGTGCAGGCTGGTCTGGATCCATGCTGGTCGCAAATACACTATGTTGGTTTTGTCGTGACGCGGCTCATATTATCATTTCGTGCAATCAACATGGAGCTTTATACAACCAATGCAATAATATGAAAGAAAACATATTGAATGTTAGTAATCAAGCATTTATAAGTTGATCGTTTAAAGATCTATAAAGTCATTCATTCGAAATCATATTCAAAAAGTAAATGTAATCTTATTTGGGAAGAAATAAAACCTTTCAAGAGGCTGACTGAGTAGTTTAAATTGTAAATCATGCAAACTTTCCACACTTTAAAGTAATAAGTAAGGGGCTTAAAAGTTTATCATAAAAGCTGTTGAATGAATGACATATTGTTAGTCGATTTGTGAAACAGATAAAGATATCAGCCGAGAACGCACTTGACCATGCATTATTATGAATTGTAAAGGTTAATATGTACTAACAACGCCTCCACAAAATTTTGATTCTAAAAGTTTTTACATAAATATACTTTCTTTTCGATTACTTTGCCAAAACTGAAGGAAAAGGTCAGTGACCTGTCTGTAACACTTATGTAACAGTTACATAAGTAAGAGACCTATATCAAGTGACGTGTACGTCGCCCCCGTATATTATTCATTGAAAAAATCGAAATGATAAGAAAATAGCTCGACGTTTACGATTGGTTAATATCAGCAATGAAAACAAAATTTCATTCATGATTATAACTTCCTGGTGCCTTAAGTTAACCTATTTTACTATCAAGTTCAGTAAAAAATCCCATTCAGATTGACCGTCGCTCTACAGAAAATAGAGGATATTGAATGAGTGTAGTTTAAATCATATTATGCGAGCCTCTGGCGAGCATTATATTGTTTTATTCAACGAGTTCAATAAATTTAGTTTTGAATCTACACGAATATAATATTCTATTTATCACATATGTAAAATAAGAACAGTAAACTGTTAAAATGAGTAATTTTTCAATGACGCGCCCATAGTGTAACGCTAACATTAGCGCGCTTTAGCGCTATGTTTCCATATAGCGCAAATGACGTCACGTCAAAGTGTTATTTCACTAGTGTAATATCGTTTTTATTAAATAGAGGATATTTGTTTAGTTCAGTGTAAGATCGGAATACATTTCACCGAGTGAGCACCAAAAGGTATATTTCACGAGTGGCGCAGCCACGAGTGAAATATGAACTTTTGGTGTTCACAAGGTAAATCCGAACATAAGTACTAAATCCGGTCGGAAATAACAGTGCAGGGCCTACAATCTTAGAAATGCGTATAATCCCAGAAACGTTCACGTACTGTACAAGTTTATTTTCTTCTTGCATCTCAGACAGGATTATCTACCGTTTACACCGGTGCTAGAAAACTCTGTCTTACACCCCCCATGTAAGACAAGTCGCGTGCTTTAAATGACGTCATTGACGCGCGACTTTTATGAATGAATCGCGTTCTTAGGATGACGTCATTTTTCCGTTATGAATGAAGTTGT
This sequence comes from Ruditapes philippinarum, assembly GCF_026571515.1. NCBI lineage: Eukaryota > Metazoa > Mollusca > Bivalvia > Venerida > Veneridae > Ruditapes > Ruditapes philippinarum. The sequence continues at coordinate 92,254 of NW_026865272.1, forward strand.
ATGTTCATACGCTACTATAAGAAAAAAGTGCGTAATGAGAATATGAGTTTTCATAATTTCTGTTCCGAAAATAATTGACATGTAATATGCAAGAAAAAGAATCAAACACCGGCAGTTGGTACAGACGGGAATATCTAGCTCTCGGGTAACTGTTTAGCGGAAACTCGGCAGAGCCTCGTTACCGCTGTAAACAGTTACCCTCGAGCTAGATATTCCGGCCGGTCTGTACCGGCAGCCGGTGTAAGATTCTTATATTCTTTTGTTCATCAAACATTATCTGATTGGAACCTTTACTCTCTAGAAGAACGACACGCCCCAGCTCTGAAAACATTATTTTAAAATCCAAGCCCAATTGGGATATAAAGAAGGTTCGAATTCAAATACGGCGACAGGAAAACAACAACACAAATCTACCATACACGACTATATATAGCGGGTATCACTACTGTATGGCATGTTAAATGGATATATTTTCTAAAAAAAAAAAAATAGTCGTCGGCCTCCTTAAATTTGCATAATATGGTGATACAGAAACCACACAACACTTCTTTTTCAGGTAAAGAACACATTAATCAACAGTATGAACACGGTTGCAAATTCAACACTATCACTATTTGGATATGTCTACACTTATATACAAACGCAAAGAGATTCTCGTAATGTCCAACTTAAAATTATTAGTCATTGGTCTAGGCACACACAAACAAACATCTTAAGTAATCATAAACTTTTGTCTTCTTCTCTTTCTACTCTTTTTCTCAAAAATTTGTGATTTGTTAAATGACCTTAACCTATATCAAATTATTTGCCTAATATGTTCTTTAATTAAATATCTTTTACCAATTTTCTTTTAATGTAAATTAATATGTGTTATTAGTTTACATATTAATTATGTCTGTTTATTCTTGTTAACTTAGTAATTTTGATACTTTGTTGTTTCCATGAACCATGCCTTTTCCTTGTGTCACCATATGTTAGATTATCAGACCAATTCCCCAATGGAAAATATGCTTATTTTTTCCCGATCTTTAAAAAAAATTCCCAATCAAACTGAAATACACGATCGATATTGATCAAAACTGACCAATTTACTGGAGTTCATTCCAACTTACTTATGGTATCAGACAGATGTTTCCACACATTTCATTGTCAAATTTAAACGTATTTTTGCTTTGAATGATATTTGCATTGGTTGAATTTTGCACAATCCAAAATATTATGCCAAAAGAGCATGAAAGAGGTTTCAAAAGGTACCAAATATTTTTTCCCATTAAGCAATGCTAAATTTCCTAAACTAGGCCTAAAATGGCTATGAAAAGGCATTCTTTCATAACAACGCACATTCTACTTTTTAATCTATTTGTGCAAAATTCCGGAAACACTATCTTTTTGTAACGTATTTCATGCATATCGTTATTTATTGCATGATAATATTGATTTGTAACTATTACAATACAATTTGTGTTTTTACTAAATAATGAGGAAATTCGAGACGACAGCGTTAATTTATATCATTCGTTAGTTATTTAATTTTACTGTTGGAAATTAATGCGCATGGTTAGTTTAAATAAAATTTCTTTTGCTTTTTTTTTATTTTCTTATTTTCTAAACTACTGAAATAATTTAGATATATTTGACTTTTTGTTCTAAAACATAGTATATTTATGATTTTCTCTAAATACTTATATATACCGGGTATATATGACAGGACTATTTTACAGGGTCATACATATTCACTTTAATGTTCTTAGGTTCAGTTGTTTACGAATGGAGAAAGATTTCGAGTAGTTGCTATGTAAGATACTTTCGATTTTAATTCAGATTGATGGTTCATTTGACGTTGAATTTGTATTTTGAACTTACTATGTATTTTTATAGCATGATTGAAACAAGATAATTAGTTGTCATTTTATTTAAACTGAATATATTTATTTGTTTTGTAAGTTGCAAATGTGATTGAACCGCAGCAGACGCTTGGGGTCAAACCCTGCCCCCCCCCCCCACGTATAGCCAAATATATAGATAATAGATACTTCTGGCCCTTATGGCATAGTAAGAATCATCAGTGTCAGATACAAGACTGTTAGTGTGAATTGTTGGATACAGATTTTAAGATGTTTTTTTATATTACAAGATAAGTTAATAGATCTATAACCGTATTGATATATATAAATATGATTATTTTTATAACTTTTCTGAAAAATTTCAGGTAAATGGTAGTGATATTTAATAAGATAAAATTAAATCAAGAGAAGATTCATTTGTATGGATCAGGATGTATATTATATATTCCTTTATCTATGACTTTATTTAATTTATAACATGTTGTAAAATGTAACTAGCATAATGTATTTTTGTGTGATTTCAGACACACATTAGTTATTACGGATAAAAGACTTGACAAACTATATAATTGACTGTTTGGTTTAAAGTGCAGACTTCTGTCTGTATTACAACCGTCTGTAACAAACCCTCTACGTGCACAATATCCATCTCTATTATTTGGTACTGTACGTATTACACATCAAATACCAAGATGCAGAATTGCTACAACACAGGCGAAAGAATTCCACGTGAGAAAAAGTTTGAAGTGGAGGACAGGTTGGCAAATAAACATATACAGACATTACAGTTTGTTCAAGAGGTTGTCAATGAGAACAAAGTGCTTAAGAAGAAAGTTGAAGATTTTGAGGTAATACATTTACAACTGTATATATCTGTTATGATATAACCAATTAATTTTTTTGGTCTCTACATGTTTTTATTATGCATACCTCATTATAGATAAGAGTACATTATTGGTTGTGTCTGTCTGCGAACTTAAACTTTGGCTATAACATCTTTACTCTATTACCTAAAGCCTCCATTTTCAAGCATTACATAACTTAAGATGTGAACTCTATTTTGACTTTTATATGTCTATTATGAAATGCTTAATGTTTGTAAATGTGAATATAGAAGTCAACTCCAGTATAAAATGAAAAATGTATTGTTTTATTTAAAACGCAACATTTTGACTCAAAACTTAAAGTATTTATCAGGTATGGTTCTTAATAATACGGCGCCCCTCTGTGTTCCTCAGATGTATGTCTATGTTGTTTTATACTGTTTTGGTGACACTTTTGCTCGTGTCTCTTGTTGTTTCTCGTCTACGGTAAGTATCTTCCCTTTGTCCCTAGTTTTTATTTATTCCCCCCCCCTTCCCCGTGTCTCATGTCCCCTTCCCCTGTGCCTTTTGACATTATGGGCCTTATATTAAATCATTTATTTGTTTTGTTTTATTTCCTTATAAGTTACTAATTATGTATTCTGATGTAGTGGTTTGCCTGCCCGTACTCTGCCTTATGCCCTGTCCTGTTTTTCTTTGGGGTCCTCCTGGGCTCCTTGCCGCTGGCGCTTGTTGCTGGGTCGGGTGGGGGCTGCGTTCATTGAATGCCGCCTTTTCTTGTCGATCTTGTTTATCATATTTTAAACTTGAAATGTATACTGGTTGGGGAGATAACTTCGGCTGGTTGATAAACTAGGCTTTTTATAATTAAATGCAAAGTTTAATGCCGTACTTCATTAAATCGTAATCAAGCTCACGGCATGGTCACATCACCTATCCGCTGGAATAATCGACAACCTATGGTTGGAATAAATGTGCTTGTCAGTTTGGTAAGATTATTTTATAATATATATACACAGGACTTTTTTCCTGTTTTATTTTTTTTGTTTTTATCAAATGCAATTGCTTATAAAATATATTGTTATGTTGTAATTCCTATTTGTTTGTTTGAGTCAGATGGTCATTTTTTGAGGAGCCCCGCAATCCAGGGATACTTTCTTTTATATGACATTTGACTCTGATACTCCTTGGTATAATGCGCATGACAGAACGTTATATTGGTGTATACATTCTTGTGTTGATGAAAATATCAGCTCTCACTTTTGTCTTGGCTATCTTCTCAGAATAAAGGCTGATTCACTATTTGCTCCATCTTTAGAGGTGGGTTATGGAGAAATTTGTAAAAGTTGTTGCAACTGATGTTAAATGCTCCATTTATATGTTAATGTGTAGGTTGAATACCAATAAATTAATTTCTTCTTCACTCTGTTAAGCTAAGAAAAAATAAATTTGAATCACGAGTTCTTTAACTACATATTTCGTTACACATTAATAAATGATAATGCATGTGTTTTTACGTAAAAATGATTTATATGTTACATAGTACGTTGCATATAAATATCGTGTTATCATGTGCATAGATATTCATTATACTAACGTAATGCTCAACAATTTTGGTAACAAATATTTTTTATTTGAAATGAATCAACAGGAAAGAAATAATAAAAAATGTCTTAACATGTTATTTTACGTTTTAACTTACTCATTTAAGAAGAAAAACAAAGAGCCGGAATTATCTACTCGCGCGCGTTAAAAATATCCTTTTTAGCGTACCTCTGTCGCCAGGCCTCGTTCAAAATTACCCAATTTAGTATTCTAAATATAACTATTTTTATATGTTGATACCATGAGGAAAATCGAGGTGAAGTTTTATTATATATGCAGAGATTCATCAGAATACATAAATCAAATAAATGAAATAATGCCCCCAAAACACTGATTTTCGTACCGAGTTTATCTTCCAAACCAGGACATGTAGTTTATACTATTTACAAACATTCACAAATTTGATATCTCGACTATCTACCCAAATAACACTGTATCAAAACCAAAAATATTAAACATTGCTTATAACAATAATAATGTTTAACAGTGGATTATATGAGGAATTGAAGAACTGTTTGTAATAAATAGACGAACTATGAACCCGTACCCACATGGAATTGGAATTTAGCAGTGTTTTGTTAAGAATTGGGAAAAAATGCATGACTGAAATTTTACAATGATTAAATGGATGCAAACAATAACTGTCTAGGATGGCATCTTCAAACATTTTAAGCACTATTACAGTGAAGGAGCCCTGATTTTCAAAGATCTTAGAATTTTTATTCAATATTTTTATTTTGTAACTTTTAATTGGGAATTTTTTCCTGTGGATTGGGAAAATAATATACTATTTTCAGTTGGGAAAATGACCCAATAACAGCTATAAAATAAGCCAAAAAAATCCCTGAAATTTATCAGACAAGTGAGTAAAATCATATTATGTTGGCAAGCATAATATTGTTTTAATCAACAAGCTCAATAAATTTAGTATTGAATCTACACAAATTTAATATTCTATTTATCACATATTAAAAATAAGAACAGTTAACAATAAAAAAACGTCATTTTCATTGATGCGCCTATAATGTAACACTAACATTACAAGGCCTTTTTACCTTCTATAACAGGGGCCAGTATAGGGCTGCTTCCCCAAAGAAAATTTCTTTAAAATCAGACAGTTTTCCCCAAAAATTGAATTTACATCAAGTTTTTTCTTCCCCTTTTGCAAATATACCGTGTAATTTTTCCCCAAAATTAAGGGCTGGGCTGCTTCCCCAACCTGTGAAAAAAAGCCCTGCATTAGTGCACAAAACTTTGTATAAACTCTGATTTAAGCAATATGGAGCTCTCATGACCCTCTTGTTACATAATGTGTTATATCCAAACTTCAAACTAAGATAACTTACTTTTTCACAAAAATAAAATAATGTTATTTACAGCTTTATTTTATGAGAAAAATTGATGCTATTTTTAGCAAACCCAAAAGTACTGCATTGCAATGCAGTAGCAGTACCACTTTTTAAGACAGTTTGCAGTAGTAGCAAAATTTGGTGAGAGTAATTCAGTATCAGTACCAGTACTTGCAAAATCACTGCAGTACCAGTACGGTTACCGGGGGTTATATGTTTTTTTTTTTTTTTTTTTTTTTTTTTTTTTTTTTTTTTTTTTTTGTTTTTTTTTTTTTTTTTTGCAGTTATATTTTCCTTGCTTGTATCGCTGCTGTCAGCAAACTCTAACTCAGTTTGAAAATAGTAAATCTTTTATTAGGGATATGAAATTGCATTATTGTAGGGTGTCAATACAATATAAAATACTTGCCTGAGATTTCTGTTAATAAAGTGACTGAAAAATAATGCAATAAAACAACATGCAATACCAGCCGAAGTTTATTTGTTGATTCCACTTACATATTATGTCTTAGGCAAATAAATACTGGAAGAAAAAATTATTTTAAAAAATAAACTAATGAACAGTTCTTTATGTAGACAAAATATCAAATAATGAATAACAATTTCACTAAATGTTTAAAAGAGATAGCATTGATTTCATGTAAGTTTGGTTTAATTAAGGGTTTTAAGCTTAAAATGTGTGGTAGTGTAATTGTCGCTAAAGTTGTATTGGGGAATTTTCCCCTTGACTTGTATACTTGAATAGGCAGGTGATTGCTCTTTTTGCTATGTTTGAAGACATTTGTCTAGAAGTCAAGAAAGCATTACTGCAGTCAATAATTTTATTCAACACAAATTTATTAAAGTATTTCCCTTTATACAGACTATCATGACATTGTGGTATGTTGATGGACTTCCGGTAATAATGAGTTGCTTCTCTATTTGTTGCTCGTGGTTTGGTTTTAATTTGATCCTTTGATTCTGTTTCCATTGATACCCTGTTGCATCTGACTTAGGTATTGATAGATGCTGTTCACTATAGCATTATTACCCGGTATTTCATCCCCATGGTGAACTCATTTTGCGGAAGGTGTCATCTCTCTCATAATTATTGATCATCTTCATGAAAACTGATTAAAAAATCATTTACATTTTGTTGCTGTTTTGTATGATAAGCAAAAATAAAAACACGTTCCCTGTTGTCACAATATAAAATTGAGAAAAAAGTAACCAATGAACAAGCATCTGAATATGATATTTCTCTAGATACCCCTTTCTCTGCCATCACAATAAGTAATCCCCAGAAAAAATGAGCCAATCAATGGGTGTACTTACTATACTCTTGAGTGCGGGTTACTGATACCTGCACTCTAGTTAGCGCACTGTACATGTATATGACTGTAATATACATTTTAACTCTGACACATTTTCAACAGAAATGTCCCCAAACTATGATACATTAATATTTTGTTTCATATATTAAAAGAATCAGATAATTCATGTAAATCAGCTATTTATATACTATTTTTTGGGGAGGCTATGCCGACCCAATGTTAATAACTGTCTGTCAAATCTTACTGCCGCGGTAATCAGGTCAAAAAATAGTACCTTGATTTTTTCTAAGCTGACTCAATCACTCATCACAGAACATTTACAATATTGAAAATATTTTCATTCTTTAATTTCATATCTGCAATTTGTAAAGATAATAATTTCTCTGAAAAATTCTTGCATTTTTTGTTTAAATCACTACTCCGTGACGTCATGACCTGCCACGGTAATCAGGTCAAAAAATAGTACTTTTGATTTTTCTTCTAAGCTGACTCATCACTCATCACAGACATTTACAATATGAAAAATATTTTCATTCTTTTAATTTCATATCTGCAATTTGTAAAGATAATAATTCTCTGAAAAATTCTTGATTTTTGTTTAAATCACTACTCCGTGACGTACGTACATGGAACTGCCGCGGTAATCAGGTTTAGGCATATTACGTACGTCTGTATTAAATAGTTCTGGTATGAAAACCCTTCAAAATAATAACTTTATCCATATTTTTTAAACAAAAAGCATAAATGAAAATTTATAAGTAAATGCTTTTAATTCAGGGGCAAATATTCTTTATTATTTTGATAACAATTTTTCCAATTACTACGCAGCGACCAACTGTTTATGATGGGTCATTAACTAAACGTTGCAACTACGTATTCTCAATATCATGCATGTGCTTTTGTTGTTATAAACTATTAATAGTCCTTAATATTTTTTTAAAGACAAATAATTGTAAACTGTCGCTTACATCAGAGACATGGATCATGCTTGCGTGATAACTAAAGTGAAAACTAACTTATTTGTACACCCCAGGAGGCTGTACGCGGAAAACGCTCATGAAACCGCTAAATCATATAGCTGTTTAGTAAATATTTTGCATACATTTAACTAAAAAATTCACTGATGGTGATGAACATATAGTTTAAAAACATTTTATTCTTTAACCATTATCGCCGAAAAAAAACTATTAACACAAAACCCCTAAGGACCTCCGACAAAATAACCAGCACAATATTACATTTTATATTAGCAAAATAAAAAATGCAACTTATTTTTCATCTTACAGTAACTGTTCATTAATCAAACTTTTAACATAAAAGTATTCTTTGGTAATTGACAGATCCCTTACTCTGATCTTTTATTTGTATAGGAATAAATTTTAAACATGTGCTCTTTTGTTTAGGAATATTTTGTAGTGAAAGTCTTATATATTCACTAATCTCATAATTAGAATTAGACAGGTCAGGAATTTATACAAACAGTTGTTTAGTTAACTATGCTCATTTTAATCCCAATAGAAACATTCAAATATTTGTGGTACAAAAACATGACCAAAGTACCTAGTAGTCGTTTACCCGTGGTGATACCCATTAAACTGATTATAGATTCGAATTGATTAGAAAACACAAATAGAAACATGTGTTTCCGTCTACAACAAAATCGGAAGTAAAGTGAACAGTTGAATTGACAGAAATATTGGTCAAATATGTTTAACAAGGAAATAAGTATTTCAGAGAAAGACGCAAGATCAGTAAATGACCCGTATTGTGTAATTAGAAAGATTTATTCAATTCTAGGGGCATACATCATAATTTGATAGTCCATTTGTAATAAAATTCAAATTTTCAATACAGATTATGAGATACATAAAAAAATATTAAAGAATAAGAAGCTTAATTAAAAAACAAAAACAAAAAAAAAACAAAAAAAACCGCATACATATCCAAATTACTTACAGTCGAGCATCGGGAAGTCATTAACATATCTTTACGAAACTTTATTTGAAACCGATATTTTGTTGCTCGCGCTGAAGTGATAAATGTTTATTTGAAAAATAAATAAAAAAGAACTTTTATGGTTGTGTTCTACTAAAATAATGGGCGGGCATAAGAGGAATTTACTTCTTATTCATTTTACAACACTTGAAAAATTACTACAGAAAATGTGATGTTGTTTGTTTTCAACAAAAGTGTGTGTGTTTTAAGTTTATTTAAACTCCGGCGCCGGAATAACCATATGTCCGAGATTATAGCATCTGGGACGTCTTTTTCAAGCAGATTCTTCCTGGAAGGCCCATTCTTCGTTCTTTTTGGTGGTAAAAGGAGACGACAAACCGGCAAGGCATCAAACTTTCTGACTGACGACAACAAAAACGGCATCTATTAGCGCCAAACCTCCAGAGTAAGTCACGACGGGTCAACCAATCACCTCTGTACTTAATGATGACTTGACTATGACCTTCCGTGTGCCTTCTCCGCGACGTGCACACCTCTGGAGGTATTTGGAGAAGTTTTTCAACAAAAACTTCCAAAACACGCCATTTATAACACCATTCATAGCACTGACGGCTTCGATGTTCTCATCTATTTGCGGGAAATGGTCGACAGGGAAAACCCTACGTAATAACCGCACACCCTGTTAACAACAGATTTTTTCCGCAGTATATATTTCAAGCTAGTGAGGTTTAAAAAATACACGTAGAATCTATCGATTAACTACCATAAGTTGGTGAGTGTTGAGTGTTGGCGGTAAAAAAAGAAGATATAACTTCCTGATCAATTTTCACTTAGGTTGATTCAGTTTTGAATAAGCTTTTTGCAGAGATGTATTTTTTCAAGAAATATTTAGCTTTAATATTATCGACGCCGTCAGTAATGAAATGGATTAATTTTCTGAAACGTGATTTTATTCGAGATTTGCTTCTGAAGAAGACAACCTTCTGTCCGTAGAGCATGAATGTTAATACTCATCACAAGACAGTATCTTATTGATCTCAATTATGGTACATCTAAACGTGCATAATTTTTATGTTCAATAAAAATGTTGCATCACTGCAGTTGTTATTATCATTCAATAATATTAAAATGACATAAAATATTTATGATGAACAGTCCTAGAATATTTTTGATAAGGAACCGTCAGTTGTAAAATGTTATTGTTATCTGATAATGAACAGTCGTCATACTTGCTGGTATGTCATTTTATTATTGACAGTTTAGGTTTTTCAAAATTTGCATGATTAACAGTCCGAATGTAGACCTTAATTAAATGTTCTGGAATATTAACAAAATGAATAGTCAACCTCATTAACCATATATATGAATGGTTGAACACAACAGTAAGGATAAATAGCGCAATGTGCATATCTTTTTATTTTGGTAGCATATTTTAAGCAAAAAGAAAAGAAACTATAAGTCTGAAACATTCTCTCATAGCCTCCCCATCAGTACATTCAGTGCTTTGATTTTATATTTTATCAATTGTATTTTATAGAATATTGAGCCCCAAAATGGCCGCCATTTTTAGCAAGAGAGGTAAATATTGAACAAAACAGAAACTATTATATAGCATTTATTGAAAATGTTATAAAACTTCTATAATTATGTAGAATTTATTTCCATGAATAAAAAACAAAACAAAAAAAACACACATTAATGTTCTTTTTTTATATATTGGTTTGTTTGTTTGTTTGGAATTACCTTGATGAATTTAATTGTAGACTTATAGTTAAAGGCACAATAAGCCTTAGAAATGATTAAATTTTACATTCTGTAGAAAGGGTAAACATGTGTTTAACAATGTTGTTATAGTGGGGATGCTTATCACCTGTCAAGAAAATAGTGCTGATTGTGTAAAAAGTTAAAGAAGCAAGATAATTAGATTATAGTTTTGAAGATTTTTTAAATTAAGTCTTTAAATTAAAAGCTGCATGCCTCCAGGTGAGCCAAAATATTTCAAGAAAATCAAGCTTGAGAAAAATGTAAGACTCTAAGAAAGGTAAAAAGATTCAAGATTCAAGTAATAAATTACATGTTATGTGCATTTAAAGACTATTTTGCAGTATATTTCAAAACACCTATTTTGTTTATGTAACAACTTTCATGTATACAATGGACAATTATCAGTTTAAAGATTGATCTTTTTGAAAATAAAAATGTTTTAGTTTTTTAGCTCGACTATCATAGTATATTGAGAGCTGTCCTACTCGCCCCGGTGTCAGCGTCGGTGTCCGTGTCCAGATTTCAGATTAAAGTTTTGGTGCAGAGAAACATTGTTCACGATAACTTTTTCAATTTCTTAAGGTATCAACTTCAAATATATGTTCCTTATCATCAACCACATCTTATGTGACAAGGTTCATAACTCTAGCACCAGTATTTTCAGATTTATCTCCCCTTGAACTTAGAATTTTCCTTTGTTACTGTTACTTATTTATTTCGTAAGGGATCAACTTCATACTTCAAATATTTGTTCCTTATCATTAATGACATGTTAATTAACAAGGTTCATAAATCTAGCACCAATATTGCATAAACTCCCAATTACTCCCCATAAACTTAGATTTTTTTACTTGAAAAATGTTATTTTTTACTATAACTTCTTTAGTTTTAAAGGTATCTACCTCAAACTTCAAATACTTATTCCTTATGATCAATTACATCTTATGTGATAAGGTTCATAACTCTTATTTATTTCCCTTTGAACTTAAGTTAGGATTTTCTTTAAGAAATATTATAGCTTCTTTACTTTTTAAGGTATCTACTTCAAACTTCAAATATATATTTCTTATCATTACACACATGTTGTGTGACAAGGTTCATAACTTTAGCATGTCTTTTTCCAGAATTTTTCCCCCTTGAACTTGGAATTTATGTTAACAAATGTTATTTTTTACTATAATTTCTGAAATTTATATTGAAAATTATTGTGTACAACGAAAAGATCGCAACAGGCATGGTGGTGGTGTATGTATTTACATAAGGAAAGATTTGTCGTTCAACAACCGGAGTGATCTATCTCATACAGAACTTGAAGCAACCTGGATTGAACTGATTTTACCTAAATCAAAACCTATTTTATGTGGTGTATTATCACAGCAAACATTTTATTCTATTTTAGACTCAGTGTGCTCTATTAACAATGCCTTTTTATATGCCCGAAAGAATTTCGGGCATATTATGTTATACCCCCTGGCGTCCGTCTGTCCGTCCGTCCGTCCGTCCGTACGTACGTCCGTCCGTCCGTCTGTTAGCAATTTGGTTTCCGGAGCATAACTTAAGTTCCATTTGGCCCACAGTATTCAAACTTCATAGGATGATTGCCCATATTGGGTAGAAGACCCCTATTGATTTTGGGGTCACAAGGTCAAAGGTCAAGGTCACTATTAGCTAAATACTGAAAAATGGTTTCCGGAGCATAACTTAAGTTCTATTTGACCCACAGTATTCAAACTTCAAAGGATGATTGCCCATATTGGATAGAAGACCCCTATTGATTTTGGGGTCACAAGGTCAAAGGTCAAGGTCACTATTAGCTTAATACTGAAAATGGTTTCCGGAGCATAACTTAAGTTCCATTTGACCCACAGTATTCAAACTTCATAGGATGAGTGTCCATATGGGGAAGAAGACCCCTATTGATTTTAGGGTCACAAGGTCAAAGGTCACTATTAGCTTAATACTGAAAATGGTTTCCGGACCATAACTTAAGTTCCATTTGGTCCACGGTATTCAAACTGCATAGGATGATTGCCCATATTGGGTAGAAGACCCCTATTGATTTTGGGGTCACAAGGTCAAAGGTCAAGGTCACTATTAGCTAAATACTGAAAATGGTTTCCGGAGCATAACTTAAGTTCCATTTGGCCCACAGTATTCAAACTTCATAGGATGATTGTCCATATTGGGTAGAAGACCCCTATTGATTTTGGGGTCACAAGGTTAAAGGTCAAGGTCACTATTAGCTAAATACGTAAAATGGTTTCCGAAGCATAACTCAAGTTCCATTTGACCCACAGTTTTCAAACTTCATAGGATGATTGTCCATATTGGGTAGAAGACCCCTATTGATTTTGGGTCACAAGGCCAAAGGTCAAGGTCACTATTAGCTTTATACTGAAATTGGTTTCTGGAGCATAACCTAAGTTCCATTTGACCCACAGTATTCAAACTTCATAGGATGATTGTTCATATTGGGTAGAAGACCGCTATTGATTTTGGGGTCACAAGGTCAAAGATCAAGGGATGACTATCACCTTTAAACTGGAAACAGTTTTCACTCAATAACTCAAGTATTAATCGAACTACAGCTGTAAAATTTTATAGGATTAACAGCTTTATACCCCTGACGTCTTGGTGTCCATCCGTTTTAGCATTTTTACTTACAAGATAACAACTTGATGGTGGTGCTTTGAAAACAGCAACTGCATATATACATGAATGTTCTTCAGCTATAAAGGAGGATTGCTTTTTGAAGGAAGTAATACTGTGTTTAATTCCAATGTCTTCCTCACTAAAAAAAAAGAGTACTTTCGGGCATATAATGCTCCGCCTAGCGGTGCTCTTGTTAGAATATGAAACATTATTACTTGGTGATTTTAATACAGATGTGTCTAGTGACAAGTCTTATCCTCTTTTAAAGTGTTTTAAATCATTTATTCATATGTTTCATATTAATCAGTTAATAAGTGAACCTACAAGAATTTGTTCTACAAGTTCAACAACTATTGATTTAATTTTAGTATCTGACCATGATAAAATTTCTCAATCAGGTGTTATAAATACTTCATTTAGTGATCATAACATGATTTACTGTACAAGGAAGCTCTCTAAATCTTTTATTGGTTCTCACAATAATGTTACTCTAAGATCTTTAAAAAAGTATAATAAGGAAGACTTTCAAGCTAGTCTATTATCTACTGATTGGAATCCGTATTACTTAGTGAATCAATTTGAATGAAGCATGAGACAGGTTTAAAGAAATTTTCTTATCAGTAATAAACAATATTGCTCCTGAGTGAAACAAACTAGGTTGAAACAAAGAACAGAACCTTGGATTAACTCTTCAGGCCCACGTGTTCACAAAGAAAATATCAGGATCAGGATCAGTTGATCCTGATTTTATATTCATTGTTTTATAAAACTAAAACTGACAGTGTTATGCTAGAATTAAATGGAACATATTCAAAATATATATAATTGCTTATTTGCAAAAAACCATCCAATTATGGGATAAAATCAACAAATAAGAGAACAAATGCAAAAATAAACGGATCAAAATGAGGATCAATTTTAGGATCAAGATCAAAATTTGGATCAACTGTAAAATACCTATTTCTTGTAAAAATCACAATAAATTCATTCTAAAATTTCATAAACGTGCTATGTGGTATTTCAAGTCCAGTTTTATCAAGTTAATACTGAAAATTCAATCTAAGAGAATAAATAATGGAGAATATTTGAGTTTTTAAATTTGATCCTGATCTTGATCCTGATCCTTAAATCTTTGTGAACATGGGGCCAGGCTATCAGTGATAGATATACAGCTTTTAAAATTTATAAAAGTAACAGAACATTGGACAATTTTAATTTGTTTCAAGGTCTCAGAAATAAGGTGCAGTATTAAGTTCACTCTGCAAAATCAAATTATTTTACTAGTCAACTTGAGGAGAACAAAAATGATTCTAAATCTTTATGGAAATCTCTCAAAAATCTTGGGCTGCCACCAAAGAAAGGATCTTCTTCATCTAGTTCTAATATTTGTTTAAAAATTGATGAAAAGGTTTGTTTTGATAAGAAACTTGTTTCTGAGACTTTTAACAATTTCTATACAACTGTTGCTTGTAAACTTGTTGAAAAACTTCCTAATTGTGTAAACAGATTTGGTCAGGTTACTGTAAACTCATTTTATGCGGAAAGAGGTGTTTATCCTAATAGTTTTTCTTTTTCTCTTTTGTGTGAAAGCAAAGTTTTTAAATACTTAAATTCACTAAGTGCTAGCAAAGCCACTGGCTTAGATGGTATACCTTCCCGGTTTGTCAGGGATGGGTCACCTATAATTGCAGGTCCTATAACCCACATTGTCAACTTGTCTCTTATCCAAGGTGTAGTTCCTGATGATCTTAAGACTGCTAGAGTTGTCCCCCTTTTTAAAAAGAATGATAAACTTTCTGTAGGTAACTACAGGCCTGTGTCAATTTTAAATGTAGTTTCCAAGATACTTGAAAAGGTAGTTTATGACCAAGTTGAAACATATTTTAAAGAAAATAAGCTGTTGTATAAATTCCAATCTGGTTTTAGAAATGGTTTCTCCACTGATACTTGTCTCATTTACATGACAGACTACATAAGGCATGAAATTGATAAGGGTAATGTGGAAGGTATGGCTCTGTTAGACTTACAGAAAGCCTTTGACACTGTTGACCATTCCATTCTCTAAATGAAGCTTCAAGCTTCTGGTCTAGGTGATGACATCATAAGGTGGTTTAGGTCATACATTGTATCTTTCTGAGAGGCAACAGCTTGTTGATGTGTCAGGTAGTTTTTCTTCCACTTCAAGTATAACATGTTGTGTTCCCCAGGGTTCAATCCTTGGGCCCCTCCTCTTTTTAATTTACGTCAATGACATGTCAGCAGTAGTAAAAATAGACTATTGCTATATGCTGATGACTCTGGAATACTTGTTTCTGGAAAAATTATCTCTGAGGTGGAAATTTCTGAATCTGAAGATTTGCCCTCAGTAAGTCAATGGTTAATTGATAATAAGTTATCGTTGCACTTAGGTAAAACTGAGTCCATTGTGTTTGGGTCTCAACAGAAACTCAGGTCACATTCCAAATTTAACATAAATAGTAATGGCACTGCAATAGAAGCATCCACATCCATCAAATATCTTGGGGTTACTATTGATCAGTACCTGTCCTTTGATTACATGGCAGACTCAGTAATTCAGAAGGCTAACGCCAGGTTAAAGTTCCTTTACCGTAAGAAAAATTTCCTTACACAGCATACCAAAAAACTGCTTGTCAATTCATTAATTCAGTGCCACTTTAACTATGCCTGCTGTGTCTGGTATAATGGTTTAACTCAGGTCTTGAAAAATAAATTACAGACAACACAAAATAAAATGATGAGATTTTTTCTAAACCTTGATTCCAAAGTTCATATTGGCCCTTCCCATTTTAAATCCCTTAATTGGTTACCAGTTTGTAAAAGAGTTGAACAAATCATGTTATGTCACGTTTTTAAGGTTAAAAACCAAATCATGGGCCCCAGAGTACTTAAGTGATTATTTTGTTTCTCAGGAATCTATGCATTCTTATTGCACCAGACTGAGCAAAAAAGGAGGGTATTGTCTTCCTAAGGTTAAAGGTTCCGGGTCAAAGTCTTTTAGTTTTATTGGTGCTAAACTATGGAACAGTCTTCCAACTTGTATAACTGAAATTAACAAATTTCATCGTTTTAAGGTAGCCATCAAAAGTCACTTTTTTAGAAGCATGCACTTTTTAAGTAGCATGTAAGTGTTTTTCTTAAAATTTCTTGCAAGAAAATTTTATGTTTTCATTTTTCTTATTGAATTATTTTTTGGATTAGGTTTACTGTTTCATTTTTTGAAATTTGTTTTAAATTTTTTATTAAGACTTTAATAACTTTATCTTTTTTTGAATAGCCTAATCTTATGGCATGTTCTTTCCCTACATACTCATAACTACTGTGATGATTTTTTTTAATGTAATCTTTTCTTAATATGCACATAATTATTTCTTAATGTGATACTGACTTTTTATTTACATTATCTTACATGTACAATCTTAAATTGTGATAATTTTAAATGATATCCTTCATTAATGTGATTTATCTTATAATTTGTGATATTTTTTTTTTCTTTTATGAAATACCTCTCTATGTCATGCCACCAAATGCTAAGGACCACAATGGAAATAAGAGCTTGCTCTTTTATGTGTTATCCTTGGTTTTGGGAACATGTCATGGTTGACATAATATAGTATTTATTCATTTATTTATTTATTCATTTATTATACCCCCACAAACGAAGTTTAGGGGGGGTATATAGGAGTCAGCTTGTCGGTCGGTTGGTCGGTCGGTCGGTCGGTCCGTCCGTCGGTCGGTCCACATCATGGTTTCCAGACGATAACTAGAGTTTGGAACGAGGTATTGTAATCAAACTTGGTATATAGCAACCTTATGTGGAAACTCTGGTTGGTATTGCATTTGGACCCCCTGGGGTCAAGGTCAAGGTCACCGTTACTAAAAATAGAAAAATGGTTTCCGGACAATAACTAGAGTTAGGAATGAGATATTATTATCAAACTTTGCGTATAGCAAGCTTATATGAAGACCTGGGTTGGTATTGCATTTAGGCCCCCTGGGGTCAAGATCAAGGTCATGGTTACTAAAAATAGAAAAATGGTTTCCGGACAATAACTTGAGTAAGGAATGAGATATTGTAATCAAACTTGGTATATAGCAAGCTTATATGAAGACCTGGGTTGGTATTGTATTTGGACCCCCTGGGGTCAAGGTCAAGGTCACTGTTACTAAAAATAGAAAAATTGTTTCCGGACAATAACTAGAGTTAGGAATGAGATATTGTTATCAAACTTGGTGTATAGCAAGCTTATATAAAGACCTGGGTTGGTATTGCATTTGGACCCCCTGGGGTCATGGTCAAGGTCACCGTTACTAAAAATAGAAAAATGGTTTCCGGACAATAACTTGAGATAGGAATGAGATATTGTAATCAAACTTAATCAAACTTGGTGTATAGCAAGCTTTTATGAAGACCTGGGTTGGTATTGTTTTTGGCCCCCTGGGGTCAAGGTCAACATTACTAAAAATAGAAAAATGGTTTCCGGACAATAACTAGAGTTAGGAATGAGATATTGTTATCAAACTTGGTGTATAGCAAGCTTATATGAAGACCTGGGTTGGTATTGCATTTGGACCCCCTGGGGTCAAGGTCAAGGTCACCATTCCTAAAAATAGAAAAATGGTTACCGGACAATAACTAGAGTTAGGAATGAGATATTGTAATCAAACTTTGTGAAAAGCAAGCTTATTTGGAGACCCAGTTGGGATTACAATTAATTGAAATATTTCTTTGTACACAGTTGATAGTTTGTGTTGAAAGTTTTCTTCAGACTACTTTTTTTTTTCAAAAAGTTGCTGGTGGGGGTATTAATCACCTTCAGTGATAGGTCTAGTTTGTAATTGTTTTATCTATATTGTGTTTGTTTATCATGTAACATGTTTACCTTTATGCCGAAATAAATCTATCTATCTATCTATCTAATTATACATAATTGATTTTTCTTTCATAGTTTTGTCTTTTTACTGTGTCCAGTATTTTATTAGTTGAGCTTCGCTGTCTCCTGTGACAGCTCTTGTTGTATTAATTAAAACAATATTCACAAAAAAATTGAAAACAAAAATAATTATATGAAAAAACCAACATTTTAGATATAAACATGGCTATGTGAGAAATACACATATACGTAATATACAATAATGCATTTATATGCAAAAATATTAGTTTGCTACTATGTAACATATATATCACCATGTTTCTTCTGTGTTACTTTAACAGTAAAGGCTGTTTTTGCATATTTTGACCTTTTTCCAGTAATTTATACTGATTGTAAGTTTTGTTGCCATATGTAAATTACTTTCTATGTTCCCTTAACAATATCAAAATTATACTTTAAAGACATTTTTTAAATTTTCATGAAAATTATCATTAATCTGGAGGCATGCTGCTTTAAAATGTCTGTTTATGATATCTATGCCCTCTATTTGTTGTTTATCAAAACAGAGGACTAGTGACCTTAGTTAACAATGTTTTCCGAAGGAAAAAACTGGTTATTAGATTGAGGTATGTCAGCGGGCGGGCGGTTGGATCGGCAGGCGGGTGGGCGGGCGTAAACAATTTCTTCTGTGTGCAATTCCTCCTACATTTTTCAACGGATTTTGACCAAACTTTCACAGAAGCTTTGACATCAAGTGCCCTTGTGCATATTGTCAGGGTTTTGTGATTAGATAATATTTGACCTAATTATGACCCTTTGTTTTTTTTCCTTATATAGAATATATAGTGAACAATTTCTTCTGTGCGCAACACCTCCTACATTTCTCAAGGGATTTTGTTCAAACTTAAATCATAGAAGCTTTGTCATCAAGTGCCCTATTGTCAAGTGCCCTTGTGCTTATTGTCGGGTTTTGTGATTGAATAATTTTTTACCTAATTATGGCCCTCTGTTTTTTTCCCTTATATAGAGTATATAGTGAGCAATTTCTTCTATTGTGCAACTCCTACATTTCTAAAGGGATTTAGTTCAAACTTTCCCAGAAGCTTTGTCATCAAGTGCCCTGATGATTTTTGTTGGGTTTTTGTGATTGGATAAATTTTGACCTAAATTATGGCCCTTTGTTTTTCTTCCTTATGTAGAGTATATAGTGAACAATTTCTTCTGTTCCCAACTCCTTCTACATTTCTCAAGGGATTTTGTTTAAACTTTCACAGATTCTTTGTCTTCAAGTGCACTGATGCCTATTGTTGGGGTTTTGTGATGGGATAAGTTTTTACCTTATTATGGCCCTTTTTTCCATTAAATTAAATTATTAGTGTAATATATCCTTTTAATCACAACAAACTTTATTTAGTTATAAAACAGAAACTATCTAGGTTGTTGCATGCCTGCCAGCTCATCTGCCTGCTTTTGGGTCCTGTAGGGTCAAGGTCAAGGTCATTTGGCACTTAATGACAAAGCTTCTATGGAAGTTTGAACAAAATCCCTTGAGAAATGTAGGAAAAATGATAATAAAATGTTGTTTTAAAAAGGTGATTGCAGGGATTACATTTAATTTATAGTCTTACTTTGGGAAAGTAATGAAAATGTTGTTGTAGAGAGGTGATTGCTCTACAGAGGTTTATTGTAAAGTCTTACTTTAGGACATAAATTATAATGTTGTTGTAGAGGTGTTTGTTCTGCAGAGGTAACTTTAAAATCTTGACTGGACCATTGCCTTTGTAACGACATGCTCAGTCTTAAATTTCCTGTTACCATGGCAACGAGGGGACATCTCAAAATTGCCAAAAATCACTATTTTGCCTTGATTTTTTCCATCAAAATTTATTTCAAAGTGCTGCAACTTCTCAAGAGATTGAGATAGAGTCAAAGGCTTTTCAGCGTTGGTTACATGTTACCTTATGATCGACCTGGGGTCATTTGTAGCCTCTCACAAGTCCAAAATTTTCTTGGCGATGAGGGGGACTAACGCCCCCTTCAAACCCCCCAAACAGAGAGGGGCACATCCCCCTTCTGGCAACCCCCTGATGTATCTTTTGGACCCAAATAGGACATTTTTTCACAATTTGAGGCCTAAAAGGGGGGGGGGGTCGAGAGTGCGTTGTTTCGCGTAGATATGAGGTAGAGTTAAGAGACGGGAGAGAAGAATCTAGAAAAATAACACATACTCAGTAAATGTATAGATGTGTGTCCACATATGACATGTATTTAGAATCACAGAAGAAAATTTCATATTGCTAAAGCCTAATATACTTATGTTTTTCAGGAATCCACATCAAATTGTGATGAACTTCATTCTCTTGCAGAGAATAGTAAGAGCAAAATCAAAACTATTCAAGAGCAGTACTTAAAGCGAGCAGATGAAATCAATGCAATGATGGCAGAGAAACATAGAGATGAGGTAAGACAGAGCTGTAAAGCTTCTGAGAAATGTACTGGAATAGATCATACTGATGGGATGAGAGTGAGAGTGAGTGATAGAATAAATGCCTTTAAATGTATGGAGGATGGTAAACATGGGGAAAAGGTAAGAAAGGTAAAGGTCGGAACAGATGTTGACAGTACTAAATGTAAGAAAGACATTGCAATAGAGGACATTGCTAATAAAATCAATGTTCCTGTACAATTTATACAGGGGAAAGTAAGGAGAGGAGTAGACAGGGTGAATTTAATTTTTGAAGAGGAGAGAATTAAAGCAATTAGAAATGAGTATGATCCTGCTAGATTGAGAAGGATAAGAAGAGATAAAATAAGTAGATATGAACTAGGTAAACTGGATATTATTCAACCAATTAAAACGATTGAGCAGCAATCGCAGGTTGCATCTGTAGAAAGAAAGGATATTGGTGAGTTAGTAAATCGTTTTGGAGGAAAGAAACATAGTTATGGGACTAGAAAAAGGATTCCAATTTACATGCCAAAGGGGATTGTCAAACATCACATCAATAAATTTGATACTGAAATGACTGAAGGGAACTCACCAAAACTTATATATAAATCTATTGATGTTGCACATAGAAATATTGGGAATAGCAATGCTGTTCCTCGAGAGTCTGAAAATGAGCTTGAGGAGGAATTCAAACAAAGAGCACATGATGTGAAGACAGATGCACCCAAGATATCTGCCACCGACCAACAGTCAACAAAAGTTTATGAAAACTCGTATGTAAAGAATAGAAGGAAATCTTTCCAAGGTGGAGGAGATGTTCAAACTAAAGCAATTGATGGTTTGAGGTCTGATGGAAAAAAAATTAGCAGCTTAATTAGAAGCAACATCAAGCACGTGAAAGAAAACAGAGCAAGAATGAATGAATGGCCAGCTCCTGCATCTGTATGTCAAACTTCCAGGAAGAAAAATGTTGAAGAGGCAACACCAGAATCAGCTAAACTTTCTAGAGATGAAAAACTGAAAGGCATGATATTAGTGGTGAATGCTCTTATGGCAGAAATACGCAGATGCAAGAAAACGACAGACAATGGAATTTCAAGAGAGAAAAGAGAATCGATACCAGAGCAAACTTTTTTTAAGAGTGATGAATCTTGTCTCTCTGAAAAACAGCCAACTTTAAACAAGATCAGTTCACCGAGTATTCTAAGACCAAAATCAATGGGACATGTTATAGGTAGAATGGATAAAATCAACTCACCTGTAGTGAACATTGACAGACGAATGCAAACACCAAGTCCTAGCTCTCATAAGTCTGATCATAAGTCACAACCTGTGACAAATGCTGAGTTTGTATCAAAGCTTGATGTTATAGATAGTGATAATGATAAAGAAAGGACAGCTGCAACAATTAGCAATCTTTTGGAGAAAGAGAATTATGGCACTGATGTCAATGATGTAGATGCATCTGTATGTTTTACATCCAGCAAGAAAAGTGTTGAACAGGTAAGGGAGGCAAAACAGAAAAACAAGTTATTTGTGGTGATTGCTCATATATCAGAAATACACAGATGTAAGAACTGGAAAGATGAAGTAATTTTAGGTGAGAAAAGGAAATCAATACCAGAGGAATCTATTTTAAAGGGTGATGGCCCTTTTCTGTCTGAAAAACAGCCAGTTGCAAACAAGATCAATTCAAGTATTCCAAGACCAAAATCATGGGGACATGTTACAGGTGGTGTGAATAAAATTAACTCTTCTATAGTGAACATGACAGAAGAATGAAAACGCCAAGTCTTAACACTCATATAGTGAACACTGACAGAAGAATGAAAACGCCAAGTCCTAGCACTCATAAGTGTGGTTTAACACCTGCAAGGGCAACCATTGAAAAGGTACCTTTAAGAAGAAATAGTAATGAATTTAAAGCCAGCAAACCTGGGATACCAAGACCAAAATCACTGGGATATGTTAAGGATAGTGTGGAAAGAATTAATTCATATACAGTGAAAAATTACAGACTAAAGCATTTGCCAAGTTATATCACTAATAAGTTTAATGCAAAGGGACAAATTAGACAGGGAAGCAGTGCAAGAGAAATTATTGGTTATATAGAGGGTAGACAACACCAGAACAGAGCTAATGATAATAATTCTCAGAGTGATACATCAGAGGTGAAGTCAGAAGCTGATCAGTTAACAAATGATATGCATAGCAAGACATATATGTCAAGAAGGAGTAATGCAGATGGAGGAATTGGACAGAGATGCAGTGCAAGAGAAATTATTGATTATATAGAGGGTAGACAACACCAGAACAGTCTTAATGATAATGATGCTCAGAGTGATGCATCAGAGAAGCAGTCAGAAGATGATGAGCAGCCAGAAGTTGATAGGCAGACAGAAGATTCTGAGCAGCCAGAAGTTGATCAGTTAATAAATGATAAATTTAGCAAGAGATCTATGTCAGGTAGCTGTAATGTTTACAGTATGGGTAATGGAGGAAGTGAACAGAGATGCAGTGCAAGCAAAATTATTGAACATATAGAGGGTAAACATAACCAGGACATTGAAGATATTCCAGCAGCAACATCATTAAGTGCAGAAGAAAAGATTAGTGCATATATAGAGCACAAACCAGTGCATTGCAGCTTTAATGAAAAGAATGCTGAAAATGCAGATAAACCAACTAGATGCAGTGCTGAGGATGTGAGCGCTTTTATAGAACATAAACCATTAAGATGCAGTTCAAGTAAGATATCAAATGGTAATAGTCATGTAGACCATAGAAATGATTCAAACCATTCATTATACAAGGAGAGAGCAAGACCAAAAACCAGCAGTACAAAAGTTGGGCATGCTAGAAGAAGTGCTGATAGAGTGAGTTCTCGGGTGGCAGCACAATTTGAAAATGTTGAACAGAAATAAGCTTACAACCATAAAGGAACACATGTTTTGGTTTTTTGGTTTTTTTTTTAAATTAAGAATTGCAATCAATGACTTTTATTAACTGCTATTATATTTATTTTATATATATATACACATTTCTTTACTGAACACTTCAAGAGGAAATAGTTTTTAATTTAAATGTCACTGTAGTTTTTAATTTAATAAATTTAATAAAAGCATGTTTGTTTGTTAACTTTTTGTGCAGTTATCAATAAGTGCAGAAAATTTTAGCTGACCGAGCAAAAATATCTTTTTGTGATCACCTGATTTTGGTCTAAACCTACCTGTTATCTGTCTTACAATTTTTTTAAACAGCATCTCTCAAACAACTTGGTAGGTTATATAAAACTTTCCCCCAAAAAACCCATAAAGTGTTCCTTAACATACAGTTTATAAATGGTTAGTGTCTAATGCACAAGAAGTCACTTAACTGACCAAAAGAAAAATTGGAAAATATGATCCTTGTTAATCTTGTAAGAACCCCAAAGCTTATGTATTTGGTATGTAGCATTTCCGAACCATTTTCTATGAAAGGTATATTAATCACATTCCTTGGGTAACAATGGCCCCATCATTATGGTTACTTCTTTATATAGACAAACATGAAAACATAAGTACTGGTACATTGAAATCATTTTGCTTGAGTTATTTTTTATCTTTCAGAGCTTAAGGATTTGACATATCAAATCATATTCCTAGGGTTCAGTTTGCTAGCTGTCTTTCTTGTAAGGATAAAACTTAAAGAGAATTTTCCTGAAGCTTAAACACTAAAAGTTTGTTTATTTGCATGTGATATTACCTAATGATTCTCTACAAACCATGTCTGTATAACATGTATATTTTTGTTGGTACTAGATGAATTATTGAAATAGTTTGCATATGTCTCCACCAGTCAATGTGCCTTGCTTAAAACCCATGTCTATATTTTTCAAGGTCAAAGTTGCAGTTAGAGAATGAAGGTCAAAGTGTGCATTATGTCTGCATTACTCTTTGGCTTATAATTTTTTTAAAAACTTTGGCAGATGTCTTCACTAGGGTTAGAAATTGTGTCACATGCAACATCTAGGTCAAGGATGTACTGGGATATAAAAAAATTCGTATGGCAGGGGCATCCATGTCCTATAGACAGATTTCTAGTTCCAAAAGGCATAAAGCTTATATAACATTGTGCAGAAGTCCTCTATGAAAGTAACTTAAATAAGAGCCATTTGGTTTAGAAATGACAATGTCTATATGGACATAACATTTTTATTCCGGTGAAATATATAAGCCCTTTTAAGCATATTATTTGTATTGAGAAACATCCATCTTTTTAATTTTCCTCATCGAGAAACGAAAGCTGACATTTAATTGGTAAGCATGTTTAAATATTGTTTTATAAATTCTGTAGTTTGTTTTCCGAGGCAGATAATTAAGTTTGATTTATCAAGTCGAAACATAAACAACCATGGCTCATTAAGCTAAGAAAATTAATGAAAAAGTTGAACCATGGCATATAGGACTTTTCAGCTCAACTATTTGATATGAATAAGTAGAGCTTTACTAGTCACCAGAGCGTCGTCTTAACCACTTATGTTAAAGTTTTTGTAATACCTAAAATATTTTCAAAGTCCTTGACATATGGCTTTGAAATTTTACACACTTGTTCACCATCATGACCCCAACCTGTAGTCAGGAGGAGGTAACCCTTTCAAGCATTTTGACAGAAAAATGCCCCTTTTTCGACTTGTAATTTATGTCAAAGTTTTTATAACACCTCAAATATTTTCATATTTCATTGACATCTTGCTTTGAAACAGGTTGAAATTTAATACACTTCTTTAGAAGCATAATAGGACTCTCTCCAAGGCCTATAACATGGATTTATAAAAAAAAAATTAGCCCTTTTGTGAAAATTTTACATTATCAAGGCTCTCTGACTATCAAGCACTAAGAATAGTCGAGCGTGCTGTCCTACCGACAGCTCTTGTTTTAATCCTTATCACTTACATAGGTCAGAATCATAATTAAATGTTCAGGCATATTCTTAAGAGGTATTGAAACACATATATTGCCATTTTCTAATGACATCTACCCAAGATCTTTATGACTGTTATATATAAAAGATGACTATAAACAGGAGCAGATTTTAATTTTCATTATATTTAAATACCAATACATTTCAGCTACATTGAGTGGACCTGTCAAGATAACAAAACTTTCATTTTGACTAAATACGTTTATATATATACAAGTTACTGTTACTGAAACCCTTTGCCATCCCAACTGATTTTTACATTTTTGGTTTTGAAGAAATATTTTTTTCACGTTTTTAATGAATAGTTCGAACCAATGGAAAAGGGAATATGAAATTTATTGTGGTGTTTCAAAGTAAAGAAAGTGTATTGTGACAGAGGTAAGTGACATCATTTCTATCTATTTTTGAGCAGACTGATACGGCAAGTGTCGAGCAACGTAGAAACAATGCGACAACAGAGCATCTTATAGAACAAAATATATATTATAGGACGTCCAATAAAACCAAGTGTATGTGTATGTGTTGCATTTATCTAAAAGGAAGTGTTTTCTAATTGTTGTATTGACATTTATCATTTGATGTGTCAAGTGCAGTCTGTATACAGTGAAGTTTGATAAAAAATATTTTGCAATCGCTGTCCTACTTTACAGATGGGGTGTTTCTGTTACATGAAATGAAGAACACAACCAGCCTTGTATTCTGTAAAGTGACACACTCATTGAACACTGAGAATGGCAGCAATCTTCATTATTCCAAAGACGATAAAATTATATAGTCAAGAAGCAAATCTTAACACAATAGAAGAAAAAAAAACATACTTGATGGAAGAAAATAGGTTCATGTTTTGAAGTACAACTTTAAAATGTAGTCTAAAGGAAAAGCAGATTTAAAAGTAAAATTTCAGCGTACATAATGATATGTACATCAACAGAGAAATGAATTTAGAGTACTACAAAGATGTTATGGCTGTTGAGTGGAAGCTGGAGCACGATTGTAATCATTGTCTAGACTAATGAAATATTTGTATCGTTACAACAGGGAGAAGAAAACGTGTGTCTGATAACAGTTTGCAAACTAAGAAAATAATCTCTGTCCAAATTCAGTCCAACTGTCAAATTGTCACATGAATAAATCTGCATGGCATCATTTAACAAGTTGTTATATTTGTTGGAGTCTAGTAGTATGAGCAATGACTATTTAACTGTATTATTTATTAAGGATGGATGTCCTGGGAGAAAGAAGATATGAGCCGCCTCACGACAAAACCAACATAGTGGGTTTGCGACCAGCATGGATCCAGACCAGCTTGCGCATCCGCGCAGTCTGATCGGTTCCATGCTCTTCGCTTACCAACTCTATTACAAGTAGAGAAACTGATAGGGAACAGCATGGATCCTGATCAGACTGCGCGAATGTGCAGGCTGGTCTGGATCCATGCTGGTCGCAAACCCACTATGTTGGTTTTGTCGTGACGTGGCTCATTATGTAGATTGCTTTTATTATTGTATGTTTGTGAAAGAAAGTGTGTAAGGCAAGGCAGAGACATTACAGGTACGTATACAATTATATCATAATAAATCTTACTACAATGTGATACATGTAATTTACTGGAAAAAAATGCAGAAGATATCTAATTAAAAATGTAAAAACTCTTCTTTCTAGAATATAATGTAAGTATTTTTTTTTTATCAATATTTAAGCAGCATCAGCCTCCAGATTCATGGTAATTATGGAAATGTATTTAAAAGTAAAATATTATGAGATAAACAAATAAAGCAATTTACATAATTATTGCAATCGGCACTTACAATCCAAGAAAATTACCAAAATGTGGTCAACATATGCAAAAACAGCCCTTACTGCGTTAGTAATGCACTAGAAATATGGTGATAAAATACCTCAAAAGCAGTCTTAAACCGCAAATAACATGTAAAAATATCACTTGGATCTTGTATGTTTTTACCTTTCTTAAAATTTTAGTACATTTTTCTCAGTATTGTTCTTGAATTATTTTGGCTCATCTGGAGGTGTGCAGCTTTGAAGAACAGCACAAAAGTTTGAATACCAGCTGACACCTTTTGAACACTCTGTCTGAGACTTCCTGGGTGAACTCATGCTACTCGTGCTGATTTGGTTTGATAATGTCATTTGCTCGACTTTGACAATTTGTTTTGACTTATTCTAGAACAGTGCCTTTGGATGTTCTTTCTACACTAAGACATATATTAATAAGCTATATGCTTCAATGACATTTGAGCCGCGTCACGACAAAACCAACATAGTGCGTTTGCGACCTGCGCATCCCCGCAGTCTGATCAGGATCAATGCTGTTCGCTGTCAGTTTCTCCACTTGTAATAGAGTTGATAAGCGAACAGCATGGATCCTGATCAGACTGCGCGGATGCGCAGGCTGGTCTGGATCCATGCTGGTCGCAAACCCACTATGTTGGTTTTGTCGTGGAGCGGCTCATTTGTATTTTATATTGCAGATGATGAAGGTTGTTCAAGAAAAATTAGATTTAGAGAAGGCAATGAGCGAATATATTGTACAGGTAGAGCAAGAATATTGTTTAAAAACATTGACTATAATTATATATGTGTATTTGTGATATTTTTGCAGGGGGAGTAGATGGGGCTGTTTAGTTGCACAACACAGAAGACGTCATTTGGCTACTTTACAGCTTTAATTGTGAAGAATGACCACAGGTGCCCCTCCGTGCATTATTTCAGGCACAAACAGGCACCTGAGTAGAACCTCTGATGTTCCATAAGCTAGCTTTCTTATATGTATGAATTGAAATTTTCCTGATGGATTCGATCCCAAGGCGGTGAGAGGCATATGGTTTGAAGTTAACGACCTTAACCACTCGGCCACAGACACCCCGTTTTTAGGTCAACTTTTTTTGGAAAATATAATAATAGAGGTATTGTAACAGTTATGGCTGTGTTCGCAAACTTAAACCGTGATCATAACTTTCCAAGTTCTTTTTGTGTCTGTGATATTTGCTATAATTGACTGTTACTTGGTATTTGGACAAAACAACCTTTTGAACAGGATCTTCTGACAGGTTAAACTGACCTTGAACTTTAAATGACCTTCGCCACCAAGGTCAGATTATTGAACTTTTGGTTAAATTGTCATAATTTTGTAATTCATGTACAGATTTGATTTATACTTGGACAAAACAAGACTTTCTACCAAACAAACATTGAATAATTCAGATGTGACCTTGACCTTTAATTAATCTTGACTGTCAATGTCAAATTAATTCTCATATTTTAGCAATGGGATCAGGACCATGTACACAGTTTTAGATGTAAAATTGAACTTTGATGTCAGCTGACCTAGATATTGCTAAAGTGACCTGTTTTTGATCTTTGATCATAAGCTTAGAATTCCTAGATAATTTGAAAAAGTGACTACTTTATAGTCCTTTGTATTATTACTAATATTTGTATATGTACTGGTACATTGATTTAAATATCAAAAAGTGACTATTGATGCAATAATAGGAATCATGGCTAACACTTGTAAATGTTTTCTATTGTACCCTTAAAGCTGAAACAGGATGTAAGTCAACTAGAGAGTACAAACAAAGAGCTCATGGAACGTATCAATGAGTTATCAGGAGCCAATGAAAAAGTTGAGGTATTATTTCCTTGTTCCATTGCATCATCCATCTGTCATTATGAAAGTGTTAACAAAATATTATATTAAACAGAATATACAAGAAAGTTTGGCCTCATAAACGGATTCCTTAGCATTTCTTAAGATAGTTAAAGTTATGTATATACATAATGTGACATAGGTTCGGAAAATATTTATAAGTATGACATGCTCAACATGTGTCATTAGTCTTAATGTCTTTTATTTTTGAATTATCAAATTAAATAATTGAACCTTCTTTGAAATTATAATTTAAGTAGTCACTGATTTTATTTTGTTAATTTTATTACACTTTCGTTTTTATACTTGTCCAAATGTGTTTATTACAGGTATTGAATGTAAAAGTTGAAGATCAACAAAGAGAAATCACAAATCTAAAGTTAGAAATAGAAGCATTGTCTTCAGAAAACGACCATTTATCTGGTGAAAAGAGCTCGCAGTTTTCTCAGCTTCAGGATCTTCAATCATTTAAAAGTCAAAATGAGAATTTGACGCAAGACTTGAAATCTATGGCTCAGAAAAACATGGAGCTTACACATAAAATATCACATTTAGAAGCACGTTTGAAAGAAGCCTCAAACTCTAAAGAACAGGTTGAATTGATTGATAACTTGAAAACTAAACTCGGAAAATTACACAAAGAACGGTCAGTGGCAGTAGAAAAAGAAGAGTTTTATCAGAAACAGATAGGGGACTTGAGGTACGAGGTTGAGACATTGAAACAAAAGGTGCAGAGTGTGGAAGTAACTAAAGACAGAGTGCTTGAGGAATATTACAAAATCCTTTTCAGAGTTTTTCAATATTTAAAAAGGGAATTTTCAAAACGAAAAAAGGATTAAAAATTTTAAAGATTTTGTTTAAACTTTAAACCCAGAAGTAGTGGGAATTGCGTTGGAAAAAAAATTTTGGGAAAATTTTGAAAAGGGATTAAAGGCATTTTTTTTCTTTTTAGTAGTGCCTTTAATTTGCCAATGTTTTAAAATTTTGAAGTGGATACTCCATTAGTGAAATCTGGTAGTAAAAAGAGAGGACAAAGGACTAAGAAAGCAGCAAGTTTAGTTTAACTTTGGTGTAGAATCATGGGAAAACTTCACTGGCGAAAGTAGTTGGTGTATGCGAGAAACCAAATTGTGATTTCCCTGCCCTTATATTAAAACACATCCCTTTTATATTTTACATTTTTTTGTTTAAAAGATTAAAAATAATAAACATAATTTTTAAAAATAACCTTTAAAACCCCTTAAAAAGGTCTCTAAACCCCTTTCAAAACCCCCAGAAACCTAACATACCCCCGTCTTTAAACCCCTAGGTTTCACCCCCCCTTTTGTCTTTTTTAAAAGTTTTTCAGAAATGGCTGTTTCCGTTCCCGGGCAGCCCAAAAAAGGCCCATGGATAAATTTTAGATTTTGTTAAAAGTACTTTAAACTTATTTTAGAAAAAAAATTATGTTAAAAAAAGGTTGCATTGTTATGGGTATTAACTGAGCAGAAAATAATTCAGTCAAATTTCGAAAGAGCAAGAACACTTCTTTTGCTTATTGTCTTCCAAATGCACCCAACATTTCATATTTCTGAAAAAAGGAAACTCGACTGAGGTCCAAAATTCTAAGAACGTAAAATTTAAAAACGGAGCAAGCAAATGATCAGAAAGTTTGAAAACAAAGTTATTGGTCTAGATTCCCATCAAAAAGTAGATTAATCTTGAAAAGATATTTTCAGTCCAGTCATGTCATAACACCTCAGCAGAGTCCCTTTAACTTTCATTAATCATTACTTTGGTGAATTTGGGAAATTAAGACTGGTTTTGTTATCCATTGTTAAATTAGTGGTTTTAGAGATTTAAATAGTTAATAGACCCTTTCATTTAAGCGATAACAGTCAGGGAAGAGTTACTTCCCTTACCGGATGTGACGTAAATGGGGGATAAAACTATGTAGGCCGCATAGAATGTTAGCTTATTGAAAAGTTAAATACGTAAATACTGATCGTTCAATTATGATTCTACCATGTAAAACTTACGCATGCATACATAAATTCAATATCAAGACAATAGAAAAAAATACAAAAACAAAGATTGAGATTAATTCTCGCTACGGAGTGAAACAGCGAAATTTCAAAGTGAATATATTTATTAGATCTAGATTTGCTCTAATGCCAGGATAAGAAGCTATCTATGTCTCTGAAGCTAGTAACTAAATCAAATTTTTATATTTTATAAACACCCATACACACTGAAATTGCCTATTATAAATTTAAATGGTCATTTTCTAGTTTTCTGTGTTATTTTCAGTCATTTAGAAAATTCCGGCGTATTTGTGATAAGATTGCCAATGTCTTTAAATGATTGTTTTTCAAGCTTTAATAGAACAATAACAGAATGCATTCTGCCAATACTTACTGATTCTTTTTCATTATGCCGTATAAAAAATATTTCAAAGAACCAGTGAAGGATATAATTTTATAGATATTCCGGAAAGAGGGAAAACAATCTGGCAATGACTTTTATAATTTTAGATTCGCACCAGAAGATATTAAGATAATTTTGATATTAAAAATCTATTCTTATGATTATAAAAATAGACACCTTTTCCCAGTTACTTATTTCATAGATAAAAAGATGTGTATATAAGCGCCACTGGGCCGTAACATATTTATTAACAGGGTGCATATGTTGTATATACACGCGGCCCTTAATTGGCTGTGATATCATAAATCACCAGGGTGCATTTTTTTAGAGTTATAACATTACATCAGATTACGTCACTTTTGTTAGTTGTCAAAATATGTATGGTCCGAATTTTGTTATGGATCATCCTAGGGACATTATTGGTCATGCCTTACTGATTTAATACTCGATCCAGAGTCCAACCAGCTGGCACAGTCAAAAATACATAAAATTATAATTCAGTTAATAACGAATTAACGAATTTCTGTGAACGTGTTTTTTTTTTTTTTTTTTTTTTTTTTTAATATTTGATAAGCTGAGTATGAATTAAAAAAAAAACATCCAGTTGAAAATATTACTTTACCAGCTTAAATATATTGGTGTGATGTACGATTTTTTTGAGAGTGCATTTTTTCAGACACAAATAGTATACAGTCAAGTACATTCAAAAGAATTTTACTTTTTATGCCTTTACATTTTTTTTTTTTGGAAATTACATAGATTTATGTTGTTGTTTTTTTGTCTTAGTAATGCTTAAATCAAAATGATTTTTTATAAGTTACCATGCAGTATCTTGCAATTAATTATTACGCAGCCGTGTTTCGAAACTACAGAATCCTTACATTTTTGAAACTCAAAATATCTTTTGGGTATTGTATATTAGCAGAGACATAGATACATTATCTATATCTCTGGTATTAGCAAGTTAGTACGATTTAACTGCCTGGTAAAATTTTCATTATTAAGAATCTAACGAAAATGGTAATCATGATCAGTTACCCAGCAATATATGGTCTATTATTAAAACAAATCGTTAACGTTATTATGGTAAATATTTTATTCATTTGACCTTCCTTTTTATTTAATATCTCATTCAATTACACAAAATTTTGGCAATTCCAATCTGCCCATCTTACAAGAGTTAGGATTAAAATCTTTATATCCCTCTTTTTATTGTACTTAATCGTATCGGCATTGTCCACCGTATCCCCCAATGACGTCATCCAAGGGCGACAACTTGAATACGGTCTTAAATGAAAGGGTCTATAGACTGGTTTTGTTGTCGATTGTGAAATTAGTGTTTTTAGAAATTAAAATAATATAGACTGGTTTTGCTGTCCATTGTTAAATTAATGGTTTTAGAGATTAAAATAATATAATTGAGTAGCAAACTATTTTAAGTGTTGACAGACTTCCTAGATGTACAGGCTGGGCTGACTCTATTGATTGGTTGGTCATGCACATAAAACCTCAGAGAACAATACATGTCTTTATTTGGGAAAGGCAAACATAAGTGCGATACTGTTTTGATAAAAGATATAGAGTATGTTGATGCTGGTCACCTGAAAGGTGTTGCGCTGCATGTGAAATAATTTTGTCATAAAAGTATACTAGCAAATGTAAATAAATTGGTATCTTCACTTGCTTACAATATTATTGGCAATAACATAACTAAATGCTAAAGTAGCAAAAGATTGTTCAGCTAAAGGCCAATGAGAAAGGGTCTGAATCTCTAACAGGAAAACAGAAATAATCAAAGTGCTGCAGCACTGAATGCGACGGACATGCAACCGGAGAGACATTAAGGCTTCTTTTAGAAAAAAAAAACAAAACAAAAACAAAACACAAAATATATAACAGAGAAAATTTGTTCCATACAAGTTCGAGATTTGTAGAGCAAAATATTTTGCGTCCCAAACTGATATAATTCAGATTTTCTACTTTCAATTAAGCACTTAAATACAGAATTAAATTTATGCCTAAAAACTCTGGTTAAACCTGTAAATCAGTGTCCTTATCGATTTATTCTGAGAAATGATATGTAATAGAAAAAAACTGTCAACGAATATTTCTAGAATAAATCCAGGCAAATAAACTTCAAACATAATACATTATACATTTGAGAATGCTATTTAGAATTGCTTCGTGTTATATCATAGTGGGCATATAGACAATGAAATATAAGTCATTTGTATTTTCATTTCTCTTGGATATGTCTCATTAAAAAAAATTTGGTTAAAATCATCAGCAATTAATAGTGTATTTTTTAGATTTTTTTTATTTACAAGGTAAAGATGTAGAGGCCAGAGCATATCGTTTTTATTAGCTCGACTATACGAAGTATATGGAGAGCTGTCCTACTCGCCCCGGCGTCGGCGTCCGCGTCCGCGTCCAGATTTTAGATTAAAGTTTTGGTGCAGTAAAATATTTTTCACTATAACTTTGTCATTTCTTAAGGTATCAACTTCAAAACTTCAAATATATGTTCCTTATCATCAACCACATCATATGTGACAAGTTCATAACTCTAGCACCAATATTTTCAGATTTATCTCCCTTGAACTTAGAATTTTCCTTAAAAATACTATTTTTTACTGTTATTCCTTATTTCTTAAGGGATCAACCTCATACTTCAAATATATGTAACCTTATCATCATCCCATCTTATGTGACAAGGTTCATAAACTCTAGCACCAATAGTTTTCAGATTTATCTCCCCTTGAACTTAGAATTTTCCTCAAAAGTACTATTCTTACTGTTTCTTCTTTATTTCTTAAGGGATCAACCTCATACTTTAAATGTATTTACGTTATCATCATCCCCATCTTATCTGACAAGGTTCATAACTCTAGCACCAAATATTTTCAGATTAATCTCCCTTTGGAACTTAGAATTTTCCATAAAAATATTTTTTTTTACTGTTATTTATTTATTTCTAAAGGGATCAACTTCATACTTCAAATATGTTCACGTTATCATCATCCACATCTTTATGTGACAAGGTTCATAACTCTAGCACCAATATTGCAGAGAATTATCTCCCCATAAAACTTAGATTTTTTTACTAGAAAAATGTATTTATTTTTAAATTATAACTTTTTTTTTTATTTTTAAAGGTATCTACCTCAAATTTTCAAATACTTATTCCTTATCAACAATTACATTTTATGTGTGACATTTGTTCATAACTCTTGATGCAATATTTACAGATTTATCTCTCTTTGAACTTAGGGATTTTCTTTAAGAAACATAATAACTTCTTTTCTTTTTTTAAGGTATCTACTTCAAAACTTCAATATATATTTCTTATCATTACACAAAATGTTGTGTGAAAAGGTCCATAACTCTAGCATGACTATTTCTAGAATTATTCCCCTTGATCTTGGAATTTATGTTAACAAATGTTATTTTTTTTACTATAACTTAATACATAATTATACATAATTGATTTTTCTTTCATAGTTTTGTCCTCCTTACTGCGTCCAGTATTTTATTAGTCGAGCTTCGCTGTCTCCTGTGACAGCTCTTGTTTTAATTTAAATGTCACTTAAGCACTACAGTGTTTAGTTGTCCTTTTCAATTTCACACTAAATTCCATTTTCAACTTGTTTGCTTCTTACAATTGTTATAGAATTCTCTAAAAGTATTGCATGTAATCCGCTGGTTTATTAATGTGTACTTCTAATCGCCTGTCCAAAAATCAGAACAGGTGAAGCAGAATCTATTTTTAGAATAGCGAGGTTAACTCATATCATGACCTAGAAAAATATGTAAACAAACCACAAGAATCGGAAGTAGATACTGATATTATAACTTCTTACCATGAAAGACTACATTGCGGTAAAGTGTTGATAAACTCTTACATGCATTTTCAAAAATAGATATTTATACTAACCGTTGTACTGTATCTAATATATTAAAATAACTGCTGAATATTCAATGAGTCACGAAAATAGTTCTTCTTTTATTTAATGCGCGGGTTATCCTAGAGTCACGAAAAACTTTTTGATTTTGTTAATATAATGTTTTGTATAATGTAGAAATATTTATTTCTACTAATAATGTCTTGGAACTCAGAGGTTACACCTTTATTGGTAGTATAATTTTGCTGTCCTAGTTACTTTTTCGACAGGGGTAAATCGTTTCAGCAGTAAATTTTGCATATTGCACAATAATACTACGGGACTACAACGTTTTTATCAATAATATACGTTCATATTTTAATTTGGATAACTTAATTTGAAATTTAAAAGGCTAAATATGGAAGACATTAAGATATCCAGACAAAGTATGGGAGTTTTGAAGGATCAAATTCATGTACTATTTCTTGGGCTGTTAATCGGTTTAGGACACATTGCGCGATTGTAGCCAACGAAATCCCATGTGTAGGTGACTTAGCTCTGAACGCGCCTGAGGGCGCGTCCGTCGCAAAAAGGTTTTGAGAAATAGAGATACATTGTAATATAATTTTTGGCCTTAATAGGCCTTCAAGCATAATATAATTTTTGGCCTTAATAGGCCTTCAAGCATAATATAATTTTTGGCCTTAACAGGCCTTCAGGCCTTCACACATTGGCAGTAACCAGTAAGGTGTTCCATATACAGTGCATCTAAGGAGTAAACTTGTCTTCCTGACATTCTATTTACTAAATATTTTGTGTTGTTTATTTATTTATTTGTTCAAGCAATATGTAAACATAAATTTAGATGAAATGCCATGTTTTAGTGCTATACATTTTTATAGTGAAGGTTTCTGATTTGATGTAGTTTGTTTTTTTATATACATATAAAGCACATGTCATAAATACATCTGCACACAAGTTTTATAAGAAATGCTTATGTAGCTTTTGCCTTCCATGTTCCTGTAAACCCCCCTCCCTGCCCCACAAAAAAAAAACAAAAAAAAACCCCAAAAAACTTTAAAAAATTGGAATGAATTGCGTAAAATTAAAGTCCCTGAGACTAAGACGCATGTAAAGTTTTGAAAGTTATCAATATGAAACTTATCTATTTGCTTATCATTGTCATAATAGTTGTTGCCTTTAACACTTGCTATACATTTCTTTCAACAAGGGAGACAATTCAATGTGCACTTGCATAATAGAACAGTCATAGTTACTTCCCGTATGAATTGAATATCAAATCAATATACATGTTGGGTTGATGTTTTGGGGTGTTTTTGGGTAATTAGCCCGACTAACACCTGAGGTCTTCCTCCACCAGTAAAGCTGGAAAGTCGCCATATGGCCATTACAGTGCCCTTGTGACTTAAAACCCAATAAAACAAGCATATCAAGACGGCTGTTCCGATTCCATAGAAACGACATGACAATGCGTTGCATACGTGATGTCTTATGTGTCATTCAAATATAGACTAAAAAAGCACACATATGTGGTGACTAGCTTATTCACTAAAAATAAACAAATACAAGTATCTACTATAGTTTTACCAAAAGCGTTTTGATCGTTTTTTTAACCTAAAACAAATGAAAGTTTGCGGCTTTTCTTCTGTACACAATACTTTTTCTAGCTTTTCATTTTTTTACCTTATTAGTATTGGCATATTCTCAGAACAAACATTTTAAGGATGGTTATCATAAATTAGCTGTTTAATAGTTGGTTTAATTTAAAATATC
Source organism: Ruditapes philippinarum (assembly GCF_026571515.1). Lineage (NCBI taxonomy): Eukaryota > Metazoa > Mollusca > Bivalvia > Venerida > Veneridae > Ruditapes > Ruditapes philippinarum. Next base: position 129,612 of record NW_026865272.1, read on the forward strand.
GCATTGGATGACGTTTCTGTGTTATTTTCCAAAAAAAAGTACATATATTTAACTCGCCATAACTTACTAGATGGGGATTCACAAGATCTGTTTTTATTTTATGTCTCTTTTTTTATGGACATTTTTAGATGTATTTTTCAGTTACAGGAATGAAAAAAAAGTTACCCAGATGCAAATCCAAAATACAGCATACAGATTATTGATTTCTTTTCATTTTTGATGTCATTCAAGTTTCCATTTTATAAAGAGTAGGCCTTCGCCAAAATTATGATACATGTACTAGTATTTTTTCCTAGTGAGCGATGGAGGGCACAATGACTCTCTTGTTTAAAGTGGATAGGCCTACAGTGGGTACATTTTCTATTAGTATTTTAAATACTAATAAAACAATAGAAATGTATCATTCAAGTTTTTCCATAATATGTTTTTTGAAGAAAAAAATGTTGAAAAAGTTCTTAGTGATTTAGATTTAGACCGTTTATGTGATGAATTATAATATTTTGTTCTAGAACAATTTATTAATTATCTGCAATATAATAATATGTCATGATAGTTCATGTATCTTACACTTGCCAACAACTTCCACGTTTAATGCTTTCGTGTTTTGTTATGTGACATACTAAATACTATCAAAGTAATTATTCATTGTATAAAGGGCCTTCGATTATAGACCAATTCACTTTAAAGTAATTTCAGTAGATACAAAATCTGTTTGTAATGATTAAATATTGTAATAAGTGGTCTAATAAAATGTTTACTTAAAACACTATATAATTATATAAATTACTTTTGAGTACTAGTGCATATGATTTTACAAGATTGTGCCATGAAAAATGTACGAAAGGAAAGAAAAGCTACCTTTAAATGTTTGGATTGACATATATATATTACATGTGAAATATTAAATTACAGTCCAACCTCATATCATCTTATAGGAAAAGGCCAACATTTTCCCAAAGACGATACTGTTTTGGCTGAAACTGGAAAATGTGTTTACAAAATATGTACAGCCAGCTGTAGCCTAGGAAGGGTGTGTGTGGTTTGGATTGTTATGGAATGTGATTATGAAATAATCATGTTCATTAACGGTATTTTACTAGAAATAGTATCAGTAATTGTTTAAGATTGAGATTGCACGTGTTTTTTTTACAAATAAACTGTTAAAATTTCTTTGTGTTTGGTTTTTATTCTCGTTTACATTATTGTGAAATGAAATTTCCAACATATTAAGAACTCTAACATCTTTGATATAACTAATCCAAACGATGTCAGTGTGAAAAACAAAACATTTTATGCATGTCATTAACTTTGTAGCTTCATTTCATTGCGACAATTTTCAAAATAAGAAATTACAAAGTGTTAAGGCATTAATTACCTCGCGGTAAAATGATTTGGTATATTCTAATCTTGTAGCATTACAATGATACAAAAATTAAATAATATCATGATTGATTAATTTGTAATACATTTACGTGAGTCCTGCAATAAGAAAAAATATCTGTCATTTACGGGCTTCTGCTGTCTTACCAAGACTTCTACTGCGCTGGTGTCATGTCCGTGTTTTAGGGAATTGCTTGTTAAATAAAACTTGCAAAAGAAGCCATAAACACTAGGACAGTTAAACTTTCAAGAAATCTTCTCTTAACATGAAACTTATTTAGTTGACCTCTACCAAAACTGTTCAAATTATAAGTTTTGAAGTCAAAATTGGGTTAGTCATGACTAGTAAATAACCGGTAATTGATTTTTAGTTAAGTCGGTCAAAGACGAATAACAATTAAAGTGGCCTTGTCCATTAAAACCTTGTCCAACTCGTAATATAGAGATCATTATAAATTTTATCCTCAGATGAGCGCTTTAGGGCCAATGGTACGTCCCTTCGTTTGCGAAACCAGGATTTGACTTGCAGAATGTCTGATAATAAGCAATGCAGAATAAAGGAAAAAAGTAAAAAACGCCCCAGTATTTCAAGAGATATTGAATTTTCGATGTAATGCGCAATATATTGGAGCAGCTAGCTGTTCTAATTATTTGTCCATCTTAAGAGTGATCGTTCACTGAATTGGAAAAAATGAACATTTTTTATGTCAGGGTTTTTACACGATATCTTCTACACGAAACTCGCTCCTTTTATATTTTAATAACACATGAAAACAGATGGTAACTCTTGGTCAAGTGAGTGACCTGATGAAGTACCTGTATTCAAATCTCTGAAAAGAAATGTTAATCCAGAAGTTATCCTTGCGATGCCGACAATATGTTCCTCTAACGGAAATCCGCTACTTAGGACTGGGTGTAAAAGATTATAAAAAATATGCGTTAAAGAGCGAATTCTTTATTAGTTGAACTATTTTTGATAAAGCGTAGCGTTTGAGCTAGTCGACATTTTTGCAGGACCGTCGGAAATCTTAACCAACTAATGGCAATATCTCGGATACTAAGTCTCTTTGCCATGTTTGTCTATCAGACTATGAAACATTTTTGTGCTAGAAACAGTTTACCTTAATTTCTAACATGCTGTAGTATCGAGAGATCTATGGGAACCATATGTTTTACCTCACGGATACAATTTATTTACGGATAAGGTCAGTTTTAATTACATCTTTACTTGTATTTATTTGGTCTTTAAACCATTGACTCAGTTATCAGTATCGTAATCTTGCTTGCATCTTAATTTTATTAAATTTGTCACGTGAACAGTTTTATCAAGCTATAATTGAGCCGCGTCACGACAAAACCAACATAATGGGTTTGCGACCAACATGGATCCAGACCAGCCTGCGCATCCGCGCAGTCTGATCTGGATCCATGCTGTTCGCTATCAGTTTTTGTATTTTCTGATCGTAAGATCAGTAAATACATAGCTAACATCCACGGTCTAACACAGAATTTCCTAACAGTCCAAACAACGCAACGTAGTTCTCACTCAAAACTGCTTAAAAACCAGCAATTTAAAAGAAAGAATAATTTTAAATGTAGGCATTTAACGAATTACAGTGCATTAAAAGTTTAGATTAGTCAATAGAAATATGAGGTTACAATCACAAATTTCGCGGATGAATATCTTTTTTACCCAATGAAAAATGTTCGGCTATTTCCGTAAAGCTTCGGATTATCATGAATATCATTTTAATCAATGAAAATGCTATTTTTAGCTATGCCGATTACCGAATACTCCAGAGCGTAGTACACAAATAAATCTGACTGTCGAGTAGTGGAATATATACATGTCGGACTGTTTTGGCGAGAAGATTTTCGATAAATTATTTTCATCAGTGTTAAACAACACGTTTATCGTAACAAAATACCTCGAAATTAATAAGGATTACAAACACGAAATGTAAATTTTCAATTTAGAATTACATAATGTATTCGTTTTTATTCAAGGTTCATATCATGTATAACTTCGCCGTGGTGCAGAGGTAAGCGGTCTCGTTGAGGGTGTGAGAGGCCTATGGTTCAAATCCTAGTCGAGGCAATTCTATTTTTTTTTCATGCAAAATTCCATATGTAAATCTCAAACTGTTATAGAAGAAAATCAAAACGCTGTCGCTGCGTAAGATGAATTATAGTATATAAAAATAAACTTATACAGGAAAGTACATACAGATAGTCAGTATGATTTAGATTGCAAAGATCAGAAAATACCATAGAGCTGCAGCCCTTTGATTGTATTTTCTGATCGTAAGATCAGTAAATACATAGCTAACATCCACGGTCTAACACAAAATTTCCTAACAGTCCTAACAACGCAAAGTAGTTCTCACTCAAAACTGCTTGAAAAACAGCAATTTAAAAGAAAGAATAATTTTTAATGTAGGCATTAAACGGATTACAGTGCATTAAAAGTTTAGATTAGTCAATAGAAATATGAGGTTACAATCACAAATTTCGCGGATGAATATCTTTTTAACCCAATGAAAAATGTTCGGCTATTTCCGTAAAGCTTCGGATTATCATGAATATCATTTTAATCAATGAAAATGCTATTTTTAGCTATGCCGATTACCGAATACTCCAGAGCGTAGTACACAAATAAATCTGACTGTCGAGTAGTGGAATATATACATGTCGGACTGTTTTGGCGAGAAGATTTTCGAAAAATTATTTTCATCAGTGTTAAACAACACGTTTATCGTGAACAAAATACCTCGAATTTAATAAGGATTACAAACACGAAATGGAAATTCTCAATTTAGAATTACATAATGTATTCGTTTTTATTCAAGGTTCATATGTATAACTTCGCCGTGGTGCAGAGGTAAGCGGTCTCGTTGAGGGTGTGAGAGGCCTATGGTTCAAATCCTAGTCGAGGCAATTCTATTTTTTTTTTCATGCAAAATTCCATATGTAAATCTCAAACTGTTAAAGAAGAAAATCAAAACGCTGTCGCTGCGTAAGATGAATTATAGTATATAAAAATAAACTTATACAGGAAAGTACATACATATAGTCAGTATGATTTAGATTGCAAAGATCAGAAAATACCATAGAGCTGCAGCCCTTTGATTCTACTTGTAGTAGAGTTGGTAAGCGAACAGCATGGATCCTGATCAGACTGCGCGGATGCGCAGGCTGGACGGGTCCATGCTGGTCGCAAACCCACTATGTTGGTTTTGTCATGACGCGGCTCAATTACCGTGACGTCGGCTTATTTTGGATCTGCAGTGACCACCTGATACCAACCACGTGGATAGCTGATACCGTAATATAAACATAGATACATGTAGCTCTAAATAGATACACATCTATACTATAGTAGAAAACAGATAACGTGTAGTAAAAACAAGATTTACTCATCAGTCCAACTTTCAAGGTAAGATTATTCACTATTATATTTAATTGAATGTTTAAATATCAAACCATCAAATCTTCAGACTGTCTTTTTCTTGATCTTAAAACCCTTGTATTACTTTGTACTGAAATGACCAATGTTTCACGAGAAGTTTGTAAAATATATTTCTCTAGTAAAATATCAGCAGCCATTTTCACAAAAAAACTTACGAAATATTATTATCGTAAGTGAAATCTTACGAAAAATCTCCTTTTCACAAACTATCTTAAGAAAATCTTAAGTGCAAAATCTGTCGTAACTTTACGACAGGTGTTCGCCGTTCGTAAGTGTAATTTTTTCTCTCTTAAGAGTAAAATAACAAAAATATTGAAAACAAACGGAGAAATTTGGACTACTCTTTTTTATGTTTTGCAACTGAATTATGTGCAACTATTAAAAGCACTTGCCAAATGAAAGGGGACAGGGCAGTACACAAATTGTTTAGGTACATGTACCTGCTTTTCAACCAAAGGATCGTATGTTCGGACCTTATTAGGATAATGGCAATGTTTCCTCATGTAACATGTCACTTATTACTAAGTTATTAGCCCAGTAATCATACACAAATTTGACTGATATGAATGAAATAGTAAACGTTCAAAGTTTCTCATTCAATTCTTGGCAGCTATAAAATATATTTTCATTTTATTTTCTTTCATTTTTACCCCAGATGGGACTAACGTCATTGATTTGGTTGCCCGTACAGCTTTCTTTAAATGCTATAGAGAAATTCCTTTTTATTTTGGTAAGTTTTGTTTTTATTGTGAATAGTTATGGAGGCTACTTCCAAACACCGAAGTTCTTATCTAAATATATAAAATTGTTAACGAGTTCAAAAGTTTTAGGAAAAGCTTGTTCATTTGTTAATAAATCTGGTAAATGTGCACGGCTTATTTCGACATTCAGTATGCCTTGAAAGGACAGACGGTGTAAGAATAGAGACTAAAGAAGTTCTTTTATTTTAATATTGAGCACCCAGCAAGAGCGAAGATAGTACTGATATAAATGCCTTATGCTGTGGAATGGAACTGAAAACCTGCTCACGGTCCGTCAATCAAACAATCATCATCGTCATCATCATTACTTATTATTATCACCATTTATTATCATCATCGTTTATCATCATCATTATCATCTTCATTATCTTTATTATTTCTTTCATTCAGATTAATCTTTACGATACATACTGCTATAGTCCTCTACAAAAGACACTTTCTCCGCTTGTTGCTAAGGTACCACGAGCAATTCACCTTGGAGACAGAAAAGTCGATGTGTTCACTGCAAATATTGTATCATGGTCACGAACAATACTTGTTATACCAATTGCTTGGTATCTGAAGTAAGTAAAGCATTGTAGATTAATTGCACATCATAGATAGAATTAAACGGTATTTATGTCATTTAACTTGAAACGAGAGACTTTTCAACAAAAGCTAACTTGAATAATGCCTCAAAGCACATGAATATAGACAGTATATAAGTTTTTCATAAACATTTTATCTTAAAACGATTTATGTATTGAACACTTTCAAAATTTTGTATATTTACTTCTGCAGGTATAATTATCCAGTTTCCGCCTTCCTCTGTGTCATTTTGCATGACTTTCTTGATCATTTAGACGGCATTGTGGCCAAGGTGCAAAAATCTATTTATGGACAGATGGATGACCCGTTGCTAGGTGGTTTCATGGACGCCTTCTGTGATAAAGTGAGCACATTTACATTATTTGAATTATTTGAATTAAAGATAGTTTAAACTCTTTTTGTGCCAGAAAATGCTGTTATTATAAAAGGGAGATGTTTCATGCTTTTACGATATAGTAAATATTATAGTTACTGTAGTAAAGGTTAGGTAATATTTTTGAAATACGTAGCTATTTTTCTGGCGAAAATGTAGCCTAATAAGGCTATTGTCAAGAATATTGGGCATTAAGAATGATTATTTTCTTGTTTTATCTGAGATAGTAAACTGTGTATCATTATGGACGATTCTAATGGTGACGGATTTCAGTCAGATGACGTCATCTCAAATCTGGTTGTATACAGGCGCATGCGTGGTTATAATTGCGTATGAATTCGTTCTTGGTGTTGTCAGGGTTCAGGACTACTTTCAAGCCTACTATTCAAGGTATTATTTTGTTTATTCAGAATTTACGTTTGATATTTGTTTATTGTAAAAACACATTCAATTCGTTTTATGACTTGTGTCATAATACAATTAATTAAGTTTTAAACAATGCCTAGGCTCATACGATGATTTTTTAAACTAGTTTTTATTTATTTTCATTTTCATTGCATAAGTGAATGAAGTTTGAAATACTTGCTGTTATTTCAGGAAATATAAAATGGTGTCTACAGAATCAAAAACAAACGTGGCAGCAGTAATGGAAGGCAAATTGAAGGAAAAATTAGAATCAATGGGCATTGGTTTTCTTTGTCTTGCTCAAGGGACGGCAATACCAATACTAAGTATATGTAAGGGCTTAAAGAGAGATGCGTCATTTTGGTACATGTTGTAATTCTTCAAACTATTTCCGCTATACTAGTATTCTATTAATTTATATTTAGAAAAACTTATGCACATGCGTGATAGAGGCATGCACATTTATGTTCTCTAAAGATTTAAGCATGCCTTCATTTTTGAGTTATACATATGACTAAAGGTGTCTAGTCCAAATATTACTAGAATACTAGAATGTTTATTTAGACATCTATGATGATTTACAGAGATTCAAATTCACCATTTTCATAACTCTCCTGCACACCAGTCGAATGTCCCACTACCGTTCACAACGCTTACTTATTCATTAAGCTGTAGGGGAGCGTACAATCACATCGGCATTTGACATTATCAGTGAGGTTGTAGAAAAAGCCCAAGGGATACGTATACATTTAGCATTTCCCGAAAATCTTCTCCAATTTGGAAACAAGATTATTATGTCATAAGAATATTGCTGTGGTAATTTTAGGCTACCTTTATCATTTTTTTAAACATTTTTTTGCAGCTGGTGTAAGTGGGGTTGTGTGTCTTTTGTTGTCTATCAGGTTAGCACATGCGAGTCTTGAACACAAACTTAAACCAAGACGAAAAAACAAGACCGAGACAGATGATGATGATAAGGAACATACAGTATGTTTCTTCCAACTTACACAATAACGTATCTATAGTTATAGCGACGTTTTGAATAAATCACCAATGCTTTGATTGTCAAATGTCGTTTTTAAACGCAATATTGATTTGCCTTTTTCGCGAGGAAATTTTAATAGAAAATGACACATTATCAAAAACAACGTCAGCATCAACAATGATTGTAAAACTGATAATGTTATGTTAATAAATAATTTGAAAGTATTATCTTTTTATCAGGTATAATATTGTTAAAAGATAACTAAATGCTTAAAAATACATGTGTACTGACTTTATTTTCAACCAATTTTATTCCTTTTTATGAACGGCGAAAAGAAAGAAAAATGAAAAATATGCAATACTTTTCCTCTTTCAACATTACTTATATAAGTATAGTAGAAAATTCTTCATCAAAAGTTTAAGTTTCGGAAATTTGTTTAGCAAATGTATTGACTTTGGGAAATCTTTCAGCGCTCGTATGGCACTCAGACTGACAATCATCTGTCAGAGAACATCCTAGAACGAAAGTAAGTTTATTTATTATATAAAGAAAACTAAATTATATGTATAAATATTTAGGGAAAACACTTGTATATCCGTTGTGATAGTTATGAAGGGGCAATGTAATTTCTTAATCTTCTTTTCGTTCAATGAAAATTTAATGCGAATTACTTTCAACCCTCTCTTAAGGTTGTTACAGTAATCCTGTACATAATTATATAAGTATATTTGCTGTTTGAGTAAGGTTACGTGTTCTCAGTGACTTGAATAAGTATTATAACTGGTCGAAAAATTCTTGTAAAATAGATTCAAACCCATATGACAGACGACTGAAGCGTCTTGTGTATCCTGGAAGTGTATAATATTATCTTTAAGGAATGTTTATCTGCTGCATTTTATTAACGGAAACCCAGTTTTTATATGTATGCTGTGTTCTTATTCTTCACATTGAAAGACAGGATTCATAAGAACTGCATTTACTTATCACAGATTAAGTATATTTGGTGAGGAGATTGAAGACCCGGATGAATTAGATGAAAAGTCTGATGTTTCTTCTGAAAAGGAAGAGGAAGAAGAAGAACTCAAGAAAACGTCATCAAACCAAAAGTTATCGATAAAAAGATCTGTTTCGGTCCCGTCTTGGAAAATACGTCAAAAAGTGGATAAGATTTACACGGTCGGCTGCTTTGACCTTTTCCATGAAGGTCACATAATACTAATGGAGCGGTTGAAAGAATTAGGATCACAGGTTTATTCTTACATGACTTATTAATTATTTAATGGTACATGTTGCAAAATGATCACAGGTTTTTTCTTACATGACTAATTAATGGAAGGTACATATTGCAAAATGTAGTATTCTAGATTCGATTTCCGGGTGTTACTATGTTCTACATGTAGATAATGAAATAATAAAATTATTCTTATTCCATGCTTAAACATCGCCATCTTAAGATAACAATTTTATATAATATTCAAATTTCTCTAATGCTTAATATTTTGATGATGTGATCATGTAACAATGCTTATGCTAGTAAATAACAATAAATAAACCAATCAAAGCATAACAAAATTGAAATGGTGTTAGAGACAAGCAATCTTGCTGTTAACATGTAATACCTTCATGATTATAACATAAATGCAAGTTTCATAAATCCGCGCAGTCTGATCAGGATTCATGCTGTTCGCTTACAAACCCTATTACAAGTAGAGAAACTGATAGCGAACAGCATGGATCCTGATCAGACTGCGCGGATGCGCATGCTGGTCTGGATCCATGCTGGTCGCAAACCCATTATGTTGGTTTTGTCATGGCGCGGCTCATATATAGTCAAGTTTGCATGATATCCTTGCGAAACAATCACCGGAAACTAACTGGTTTTGTCATGACACGGCTGAACTGTTATTTATCATTATATTTCAGGTTATAGTCGGTGTACATGACAGCAGAAGTATATTCAAGTTAAAGAGAAGAGTGCCCATCGATAGTACTCATAAAAGAATGGCCAATGTTAAAAAATATGCAGATGTGGTAAGTGAATTCCTGCGGTGTAAATTTATCAATTACAATAACGGTATTTAAAGACCTCACAACAGTCTATATCTTTTCGTGAATAATCGCCCATTGCGTTTGATAAATTAGCTTTAATATATTCCTGGTACCAAATCGACATGGCCGCAAGCTTTATGGATTATGATTATGATATAATCTTGGATATTTAAAGTACATGTATACATCATGTATTATCCCCAGCGAACAGACTCATTTAAACAGTCTGGAATTTTCATTTACTATTGGTGTTGCATTGCTTCCAATGGATCTTACCTTTTATAATGGTAGCTTGCTTTACAATTACAGATTTCAAATTCTTTGCCTCTTTACAGGTGTACTGTATCTCGGGAACAGACCCGACTCCTTTCCTTAAATGTATGTTTGACGCGGAAGAGCCGGTCACCAGTATGTACGTACGTGGAGATGACATGCCAAACTTTCCCGCCAGAAAATATATTGAGGAAGTAATGCCCGTCCATTTTCTTCCATATTCGGAGTTTGTGTCATCAACGAAAATACGGAAAGAAGTTTACAATGCATCAATGTTTGGACCTCATACAAATGATGATGATCATATAATGTTTTACTGATGCAAGGAAAATAATGCAAGTGTGGCCTTCGATTGTTTTATACAGCGTAAACAGTGTGTGCGTGCGTGCGTTACAATTACGGTTTATATATTATTTATGAAGTAAAATAATTACCTATTTTTGTATCATTTTGTTTCTTTCTTTATCTATATATCCATTCGCTAATATATTAATGATTTTAAGACGGTTATTCTTGATCTGTGTGTTGAATGTAGGCATAATATTCCCTACCCTGCAACTTTAGTGCTGTTTTATTTATTATCATCTTTTTTTTGGCCGCGCGGTTTTGTTATTTAAGCTTTGCTTTTCCTTGTGGCTTTTCTTTCATTTGTTGCACATTAGATTTTGAAATATGGATGGTTTTAATTGTATTTGCCTTAAACATGATAGCAGTATGTACATATGATTTCTGCACATAATCTGAATGATATTACAAGGTGCACTTTCGTTGTTTGTACCTACATACTCGGCACTTTATTTTGAATAATTATTTTTTTACTTTCGCCTAATTTACTTGCTGTCAAACAGAAATGCAAAACGAGAAAAAAGAACGACCTGTCATTACATTGTGTCAAAACTTTATAAGTGATCTAAAACGGTTTCGACAATAAATGTCCCCGTAAAAAAAGAAAAAAAGGACAACAAAGATGTCTGAACACAGTAAGACAACAATTTATTAGTTATATGTCAACATAAAATATACTATGTACAGCAAAATAACATAAAGCATTTCAATATAAGCATAAATTTTCTTCATCGTCATCATTTGTTGAAAATCCTTAAAGGCACATTTTACTATCGGGACCATCGTGATGGCGTTGAACAACTGAATTCGTTATTACTTTATAAGTTACCTATGTCCCAAATGTTTTACGTTCGACACCTAATGATTTACTAAATTACAAAATAGAGGACAGTTAATTGCATAGAAATTCCATCGATTGTCACCAAGAGACGTGAACTTATAAAAGCTGTAAGTCCTGTATCAGCACCTATATATGCACAAAATAATAATTTTATTCGTAACAAATACAAATTTAAATGCATAGTAAAATCGTTATTACGAACAATAATCAAGCTTTACAGAAATACTGCGAATAATACATGTATAGGCAAAGCTAATATTTGCTTTCTTCCATTTTAAATATTTACAAGGATGATAACTTTGTTATTACTTTAAAACGATACTAAAAGTGTCCAAAATGAAACTATGATCCTTAAAATGGAGACTATTTCAATCTTATTTTATTGTAAATAAACTGAAATGAAACATACCAAACTTTTGAGATAAGTAGTTTTCTATAAAAAATATGCAAACACGTATTGCCCATTTTTGGAGCACATGAATGTTAAAGTCATTGAAGTTAACTCTTTCAAAAATATTTGTACTTTTTCTGTGCTAAAATTTCATTTTAGAATACTTCTTTCATAGCTATTATTACCTCCCCTGGCCGCCATATTTAGTGTAATTTCCAATATATCATATATCAAAATCATTATATCATATACGATAAAAATCTCTAATGAAAACTGATAAAAATCTGAAGCATGTTAGTGCATGCTATTGTGATATTTTCATTCATATTTATAAAATCAGTTCACATAAATCAGCTATTTTTATAGATTTTTTTTTCATACTTTGTCAATCATATTACATATAATATTCACCCACAAAATGGCTGCCACTTTTGGCAAGGGAAGTATCTACACTACACACTATTATACAAGACAGCGATAGCAATAAGTTCCATACACAGCAGCTTCGATACCTAGCACAAAAAGCTTATAGTTTTATATGTAGTTGATTTGATATTGCACGTTTTGCTCCTTTCAATATTGCAGGTTTCAAGCAGAGCATATAGTTTTCCTAAAGAAAATTAAAAAAATAACACATAAAATTCTTATCGTACCTTTAAAGTGAATTGGTCTATAATTGAAAGTATATAATACAATAAATATTTACATTAATCATAACAACAAACCACTAAAAATTGTACCATATAGTACCAGAACAATTTTCTGTGTTCCAAATAAAAGTTGTATAATTTCAAAATAAATGATTAAGTGTTACAGCGTCCATCTTGATAAAATGTTTGACACTTAAACAGAATCAATATTTATTTATCTTTTCTAAAAATAAAGTCGCCTGGCACATTCTTACCAGACGTTTTCAATCAACATTTTGTCAGACTGATTTCTTTACACCTTCCTTTATCTATGATGACAGAAATCAAACTTCAAAGGCGTTCAGACAAAGCAAATATAAATGTATTTGCACTTGACATTTTTACAAAAATGTAAAATAACTGAATACAATCTGCATATGTAAGATGTAGTTAACGGAATTTAAATGGGATGTTTGTACATGTACAAAAACTGATGCCGAACTCAGGTTTGTCCTAGGTTTGCATTCTGAAAATTGAAAAGATAGTTGAATACCGTTATTTTGACCATTTTGTAGAATGAATGGAATTTTAAAACTATTTTCATTTTCACATGCATATCCAAAGACCACTCCGCATCATCTGCGTTACGTCCTGACATCGTCACATATTCCTTCTTATCAATTTGACCATTTTTCTAATATTCAGATGAAATCATAAGTGCGAATATGGAGTTAAAGGAAAAAAGACAATTATACCCATTGCAAACAAGCAATATAGTAAATGTAATTATAAGGCCATGTTTGGACAGCACAGCCTTAATTTAGAACAACGTGTGGATTAGCATGATACAACATTAAAAAATATTGACATCGAGTAAACTATGTTCGAGATGAACAGAGTTAGTTTTGTAGTTCGATTGTGTAGGAAGCTATAAGCTTAAAAACACACTTTCGAACAGTGTTGAATGGTGTCTACGTAGAGACGATTGTCCACATCAAGTCTTTAGTGCCGAGTGTCAAATATCGGAGACCATGTAACGACCATGAGTGTCAGACATCACGTGCATTGTCTTGATCTAGCAAATAATGATAGTCGATTATCGAAGAACCAGTACAACCAAGGTCCATACCATTTTACGTAAATCACCATAGCAATTATTTCCCTGTAAGGCAGCAACTTGTTTCTGGAAACGTTTGTCAACTTGAGAAGTAAGCCATGAAAGGTAATCACAGTTATTGATGAGTATAATGATATGATATAATCGGCTCAGGAGACGTTGAGTTTTCTGAACGAGGCTTGAGGCGTGTCGTCATTTGGCTTTAATGTCAGATCAACACCGTATTTCCCACTGTGTAAATCACGAATAAAGTCTCTTACGTCAGGTTTGCACAAATCTGATGCCAAATTATCTGAAATATTAAAAGTTAAAAATCAAACAACCTTTAGTGTGAGGTGGCTTTTACCACAATTTATTGCCTGTAAAATGTTCAGTATTGTCTATCATAAATATTTTGAATGATGATTCTTAATTTCATCATAAATGCTCAGAATTATATGTCATTTGTTATCCAGACTGTACACTAGTTGATATTGACAGTATGATTAGTATAAATTTAAACAGGGGTTAAAGCACTTACTGCATATTTCTTGTATTGTTCCAGCGTGTGCCCCTGTATAATCATCAGGAAGATATTCCTCAGGTAACATACACTGATCTATCTTATCATAAACTGATGATAAATTCTGTCCGTGAACGTGAACCTGTAAGAATTAAAATCATTAAATGTAAGAACTTAAAAGTGAAAAAATGTTTTTCAAAAGAACATGATATGTATTTAAAAGTTCATAGACGTAATGTATGTTTTATGTCATCACCTTTTGACAGTAGGGAAGTCAATATACATATTAAGTAAAAGTAGAAATTCAAGTTTTGAAAGATTTGGGGTTTACGTCCCACCAACACAGTATAGGTCATATGGCGACGTTCCAGCTTTACTGGTGGAGGAAGACCTCAGTTGCCCTTCCGTGCATTATTTCAGGTACGAATCGAACGGGCACCTGAGTAGAACCACTGACGTTCCGTAAGCTAGCTGGATAGATTCCTCACATGAAAGAATACAAAGTCCTTGTCGGGATTCGAACCCAAAGCGGTGAGGGGCGAGTGGTTCGAGATCAACGACCTTAACCACTCGGTCACGGACGCCCGCCCCCAAGTTTTGAGAGGAACAACAAATTAATTTGATTGTGTTAAAGAGTGATAAATTATAATATAAAAGTATAAGATATTTACCCTATTTCTCAATTTTTCACTCATCATAGGTCGGATCATGTTAAAAATACTTTCAAATACAGCACCAGTGTTGTAATAATGCAACTCCTTTATCCGGCCAGGCAATGCTTTCTGCAATAGATGAATGTTCTTAAAACGTTCTGCGCATACAATGTATTTCTGATTAACCCTATTCTACCGTTACAACTTTAAAAGCAAATATAAATCTCAACAGAATGTTCTCAATTTTAATACCTTGTTTGACAAATAGAATCACTCTCTACTGAATATTGTCGTCTGAAACTTACTTTATCAATGCACTGTCATATATGATTAAACAGATTAATGAGTTTTAAAGGGACAATATTATTATTTGATTGTTGGCAGGTTATGTATTAAAACCTTCAACATTTACAAGAAGTAGGAAATAGTTATTGAAAGAGTGCTTTAAAAAGTTTTTACGACGGATGCTTTTGGATCACTTCGAAGAGAATACATTGCGTTTTGAATCTGTTTCTATTTTTATGTCTATTTTTTATAAAAGGTTCATATAGAAAGTACAAAAAACACAAAATAAAACGACAACAACTTAAAAACACCACACAATTCATACTTTTTTCTGACGTGAATGCTTTACAGTTTTGTTCTACGTCAATGGAGTTAGTCAATTAACCAAGTCAATCAACTCACCTGTGTAACAATCATGCATTTCTTCGTGTTTTCCATACCAGTGGAGACAAAATGATGTCTGGAAAATCCAGTCATATCAATGACAAATACAAGCCCATTAACTTGAATATCTTCATCCAGTAGAATATAGTCAAATAGAGCCAGGTTCGCTCGCATTACATCCTCAAATGTGTTCATTTTACCTTTCGGGTCCATCGCACCTATAGATGGAAATAACATATCAATTAGTAAATAAAATGTGATTAAAGCTCAGTATTTAAGAATAGATGCATTCAATCTTGGTCTTGTAATGGTAACCTTATTTTGTTTCTTTCCAGGCTCTTAATTGGTTTAAATTCTAGGTCCAGCTATGGCATTATGATTTATACCAGAAAGGCATAATTTTCCGGTCCCCCCCCCCCCCCCCCTCAGATTAGGACGTTTTACTTGCTGTTTGTTGGTGTTTCTCCTTGCTGTATAAAATACCAAGCTATCAATATTATGCTCAATTATTTTTGAATAAGTTTCTACACTAGTGACAGACAACAGTGTGGACCAATAATGCAATGAAGGGGAAGTAAATCACTCACCGAGTCTTACAATAACGAGTTTCCTCCCTTCTTTATCTCTACCCGGAAGTGGAATGTAAACGCTGAAATTATACATCTTGTTAAATTAGATTTTTACGGCAAAATCTGAAGTGTTCGTTTAGTAACGACTAAATTTTTCTACATTCAGTTTCAGATGGATTCTCACAATCTCTTTTTGTTTTGCAGGTAGGACAAGACAAGACAATGAGACTCCGTCAGGCATGTGGTTATTATAAACCAATCATATATTTAACAATTTAAAGCAATTTATTTAAAAAATACTTGTCAGAAATGACATGATAAATGTGAGATTGTATAATAATAACATTATGCATTAATTGAAAATGTATTTTCCTAAAATAGTGGCCACAAACACGGCTCAATTATACATAACGGCAAACAAAACTAAATCATTACAAATTCAAATATATTTCCTGGTGACATTTTTTGTTTATTTTCATCTTTAAATCAAGACAAAATTAACACATTGTACTTAAAATGTTAATACTAAACCTTGAAGTTATTCAATTATAAAATCCATTAAAGACCCACACTAACCCGACTTTTGACTAGTTTTAAGTTCAAATGTATAAATAAAGTATAAATTGTCAATGTTTAATTGTAGTATAAGACAATCATGTGACTTATCAAAGAAAAAAAATTCTCCTTTTTAACTGATAGATCAATGAAATTATTTTCCTTTTAACATATCACGAAAATGATGTATAAAGTATCATGGACAGAGAGACAGTGCGAAAGTAAGTATGTAGTGGGCAGTCTTAGAACATGTCAAATGAGGAAATAAACTGTCAAATTAAAGTGAATTTGTCTATAATGGAAGGTATGTAATGCAATGAATAATTACTCTGAAAGAATTTAGTATTAGACATAACAACAACCCGCGAAAGAATCGTACATGGAAGTTGTTGGCTGATTTGGGATACATAATGGAATATTTTATATATTTACATAGCGGATAATAAAATGTTCTAGAACTAAATAGTACTATTGATTATATAAATGTTTATTCTAGACTTTTATCGACCCAATGTTCAAGCAACATTGCACAATTCTATCATAATGATACTTTTCTATTGTTTTAAAGCAGCACGCTTCCAGATTAATGCTTATTTTTATGAAAATTTTGAAAATGAAATTAAATGAATAGTATTGTATAGTAACCAAAAGGAATCGTTTTACACATTATTAATGGCACTTACAATCCACGTTTATCAAAATATGCACAAAATGCCCTTACTGCGTTAGTAACACAGTAGAAATTTAGTTACACATAATGGAAAATTCACCATTTATCGCTCATAAATGTAAATTATTACTTGAATATTGAATCATTCTACTTTGCCGAAAATCTTAGTACATTTTTCACAAGTTTGATTTATTGAAATATTTCCGCTCATCTGGAAGCATGCTGCTTTAATCAATATATGAAATAATTATGGAAAATGTGCCCATTGTATACCAATCCACTTTAATTCTTATCATGCATGTAACTTCATTTAAAGATTTGACAACTTTTTGAAAGTTCTATGTTTTCAGATTTATTTTTTATGTAGATTTATACATGTTTATAATGTACTACTTGCCATTTATTTATTTACAACATATATTTCGTTGGTAGATTTGACCTTCGCATAAATGTTTATAATAAAATGCCATGTTTTGACATTTTGAGCGGATAAAATATTTGTAAAAGTGCACTTTATCTTTAGTCGTTTTATGTGCTTGACATTTCTAGTTTAGTTTAAGAGAAAGGATTTCCTGAAATCTCTTTTTTTCTTATTTCATTTAAAATAAAATTTAATAAACTGTTATTATATGTATTCAAGTAAAGTTCATTGTTAACATTGTCTTTCAATCTATAACACAAGATACATTTCCGTCTTTTATAAACTCTTGAATTATATGGGATAAACAATTCAATACCATCTTATCAACACCGACAAATAACAACAACAAGAACAACAACAAGCGTAAGGACATTTTCAAAACAAGGCAATTGTCCAAATGGCTTCTATCGAAACATCTTGATGTTTATCACGGGCTAATTGATAAGTTCGTGGATTTTTGCTGTAGGCCTAAAACACGTATTCACTAACATTTGTACTTCATATGTGACACCGGCATGAGATTAGCAGAGTATGAACATGACACACAAGTCTCAAATACCAAATACGTAATCTTAATTTATCTGTTACCATAGAAACCCACGCACTGCGTGTTTCCGGGCACTGATTCACATTTATTCTGTACAACCGAAAACTTGCGGCTGAATTTAATTAACTAAATATCAAAGGTATTGTTATGTCGATTGTAATGCTTCCCTCGTTTTCTAGTACTTTCAGTACTTTGATTTATCAAGTCTTGTGCTATATGAAACATTTTTGCTATGATATGGAATATATGTGTTGTGTTGTATTGTATATTGTATTGTCTGCTACTTACATACCTTTGTATTAACATTTCTATATTATGTTTGAAATCAATCATTAACCTACCCTTGTTTAATTATGTCTTGTATTCTATTATCTGATGAATCTACGCCATCATACCAATCGGAATATTTTGTCCTAACTGTCCAGTAGTTTTCTAAAAGTTCACGTGCACCAAGCTGACTAAATTTTCTGGCTCGCAAAAATCCCAACAAGTATCTTGCATCTGAAATGGGGCAAAATGTTTAAAAGTGAAAGAACAAACTAATAATCTTATATAAAATTTTAAAATTAACAAAAGATATATACGTGTATAAACTATATTGGACAGTTGTAGAATGATTGCATCTTGATGAACGTCGTGCCGAAAAAGGTTTTGATTGTTGTAAATTTCTGATAAAAGAGGGGATAGGGCGCATGCGCAAGATTTTAGCTACAGTACTAAGACAGCAGCTGAATTAAGAGACGCTTTTGCTTGTAAGACCGTGAAAATATGACAAAACCGAAATTGTACAGTCTTTGATTTTTTATAACATAATTCACCAAGTATAACTTAATAAATATCCTTTAATATACGTCATTTTTTGGGATAAAAATCGTGGGCAAGATATTTATAATATTTATATGTTTGTTATGTATGTACACCAAAACGTTATATCTTATCTAACTTAGATTTAAACAAGTTAATCATGACAAGCATTTTTAAATGTCAACTATATATACATGTGCTGCACCATTATGCAAATCAAACAACATTTGTAACTACAACAGATCATCAACAAGTTCCCACTGTTGTAGGTATGGTTCAAACTTTTGCTTAACAAGCGAATCTATCAGAATAATGGATGTTTATTAATTTCAAAAAATATATACTTTGAAAAAATGAAATGTTTATGTAGCAAATGTAAAATGAGAAGAAACAATACAACATTAATTACTTCATTTCTGCATTTTATCAGGTAAACATTACATGTGTTATTGAGTACATCGACAGGTGCACTATTTCAATTTGATGTTAAATAATTCTTTAAAATTTCAAACGAGCTCAATTTATCAAACAAAACTACAGTTTTAAATCATTTTTGTAGGGCCAATCGTTGCATGATACTTGTTCACAATGACAAACTGCCAGTTAATCTATTTTCCGTTGTTCACAAAGGCATGTCGTATATGATTACAAGAAACATCAAAGGAAATGCAATCCTATAAAAAATCTTCAAAAGAAATTTGAAAATAATGTTCATGTAATGGTTTATTTTTTATTTTCTTGCTGTAGATTAATGGACATCGGATTTGTGCCAAG
This sequence comes from Ruditapes philippinarum, assembly GCF_026571515.1. Lineage (NCBI taxonomy): Eukaryota > Metazoa > Mollusca > Bivalvia > Venerida > Veneridae > Ruditapes > Ruditapes philippinarum. The sequence goes on from NW_026865272.1 coordinate 149,382, forward strand.
GGACCGTTGGTTCAATCCTCGGGATAGTGGTCATTTACTGTTCATTGCTTTAGATTAGTAGTCGGTCAGTTGCGGAAAATATGGAAATTACTGAAACATTAAGATGGACTGACCGCCGAGGTTTGACTATAAAGCGTGATATAATTGGCATAAAACCCAACCAAACAAACAATTGATAAACATTGTGACTAAGTCAAAACTGTCTTCAAAGTTATCAAAACTTCAGTTACAATTCCAGTTCATTACCACATTTTTATAATCTTATCAAAACAAAATATCAATGTACTTTGTACCAAACATATTACGGTCGTCATAAAAAAAACATTGAATCCATAATGTTTTATAATTGTACGATCATATAAAATGTTTTAACCAACCTAACGGAGACTTCAACCACTTTTGCTGTGTCACCCATTCACGGAGTGCCTTTAACGCACCGACTCTTTCTTTCGGGTCTTCATTTAGCTCCCGTTTAGCTTTAAGCAAGCTTTGATCGTCAAGCATACACTTATAATTCTCGTCTTGAAGCATGCCTGCAAACATAAATATAATGTTAAGATATAACCAAGCAATTTTGTAACGTCAATTTTCATTGGATAATTGTGATGCTTATATCATATATACACGCTGCTATAAATTTATGAATTATTAAAAAATTTGAATATAGAAAGTTATTGTACAGTATCATTAGTTCGCTTTATTTTATATGGATTATATGGTTGTGTATGAAAAAAGGTTCATTGTTATATATATAACCATTGCCTAACGATTCCAGTTACTTACAGTCTTTATATTAGTCAAATAGATGTTAGAATATGAACATTGATCTAGAGAGAAAAGGTTGCTTGGTCGGATTGAAACTGTTTATGGACGACTGCAATATAGCCTATACAATCATTTCCGTCACTAATATCAGTTTTAGCAGTATTAAACATTTAAATTGGTTTAAGTATAGAAAAACCAAAAACAACAAATGAATATAAATAAACTGTTTTACTTATCAACGTTTCGGCCTACGTCTTCATCATAATAAATTTATCTCTTTCTTTTAAATGGTAAATAGGAAATAATATTTTTCTCGCATAATTTGAGCCGCGTCACGACAAAACCAACATAGTGCGTTTGCGGCTAGCATGGATCCAGACCAGCCTGCGCATCCGCGCAGTCTGATCAGGATCCATGCTGTTCGCTATCAGTTTCTGTACTTGTAATAGAGTTGGTAAGCGAACAGCATGGATCCTGATCAGACTGCGCGGATGCGCAGGCTGGTCTGGATCCATGCTGGTCGCAAACGCACTATGTTGGTTTTTGTCGTGACGCGGCTCATTTGTAAACGAGCACCTTTAAGGTTAATCAGTGTAAACAGTATAATGAGTTAAATGGTCCACACATTCATACTCAATTATAAAGATTATGTATATAGATCACAACAATTTAAGTCAACATTTTCTCCTTTGATCTTTAATGACATATCTACAAAAATGTGTGGCAGTGGCCTTGAAATGTTAACAATAAAAATCATGATAAAGATATATATCTATTTCTTACATACAAATATATAAACACTAAAATAGCACCAATCTTTCAAGTCATTTCACAGTTATCAAATTAAAACATCTGAATAAAAATAAACTTTATTGTCTTAAGTATCAAATTAAAACATCTGAATAAAAATAAACTTTATTGTCTTAAGTATCAAATTAAAACATCTGAATAAAAATAAACTTTATTGTCTTAAGTATCAAATTAAAACATCTGAATAAAAATAAACTTTATTGTCTTAAGTATCAAATTAAAACATCTGAATAAAAATAAACTTTATTGTCTTAAGTACAAATAAAATGTCGTGCAAAATAAAGTATACGATGAATATCAGAGATTTAACAGAACGCAAAAACGATGGCAATTTATTGGCAAATTAAAAAAAAAATCATGTTACTAAAACTGCGCTCTAAGCGTTTCATATCTTATATAATTATACTTCAACAACTTGTATGAAACATTCAGCAAATGATGCGCCACCTGGTCGATTCTCGTGAAAAGCTGTTGTTTAAGTGTTTGAAATTTTAACACACGTGCCTATTCAGTACAAATGAATGTAAATGATGAGTGGAGACAAAAACCGAATGATTCTCATGAAGGGCTTGATTGATTAATACAGCGTACAGACAACGTTTAATAATAAAATGAAATGCAAACTACGAGCCGGAAGTTAGTAATGTCTCTGCAGAAGACACTATACTATAAGCAGACGACAACCAAACCAGAATGCATGTGTGCAATTACTGGTTGAACGTGTTTACTAACCACCTGACAGCAGTCATTCAAACAGAATATCAAAGTTTCCTTTTCATATATAATTATCAACACGTCCGTGTTAATAAATCCATATTTTAATGCATATCATGTTGATAATTTATGCAAGATAAAATTAAGATAGTGTCAGAGATACAACTCATTAACATCTGTGATGTAATTTAAACATGGACAATTTTTGTTGGCGTTTCTTTATTCTATCACCGATACTATCTCGTAATTATTCACCTATATTAGTAATTCATTTAGCACATTCAGTAATATGATACGGCCTCTTAGGACAATTTTGTGAAAACTCGACATTTTTCATCACTATACGTGTCCAATCTAAATCTAATACGCATTAGGATAACCAGGAAAAACAAAAACTTTATCCTAAATTACCGCATTATGAATCAAAAGTATTTGACTCATTTTTATTTGTTTGGGTCGTCAGACCAAACAAATAATGGTAGCGAAATTTCAGACTCTAATGCTGTTAATTGCAAATGCCGAAAGTAGTCCGCTTTTTTGAAGCGGTTAATTCCCTTTATATGAACACTAAAGCCGGGAGATCACTGCGTAAAGATGGTCAAATGACAGACGCATTAATTTTCAAGCAAAGTAGTTCCCGAATGGTCGAAGATTTCTAATATTGTTTTATTCTTTATAGATATACATGTTTATAGTAAGCTCCATGATTATTTACATCTGTGTTAAACAACAGTTAGCGTCGTTACAAACCATAATTTAGAATAATATGGCTTTCTTCAGGCCATCAACATAAAACTTCACCGTGGCCGAGGGGTTTGCGCACTCGCTTAGGAAGCGGGAGGTCTCCAGTTCAAATCCCGGTTAAGGCAATTCATTTTTTTTTTCAAAATGTTTTAAGTCAAATAAACATTGAATTGAATATCAGTGTTGCAATTGGTCTTATAGCCAATTTACTACAATTAAAACGCTGGAAAGCATTGGTGGCACTATACAAAAACAAATAGTTTATAATCTCACAACCTTCGCCTTTCTGACATTCTGAGACCCAAACAAATTCAGCGCTTCTGTGCTTTGATTTAAAACCTGTTTTAGTACTTTATCTTATTTGATGGTGAAGCGTTAAACATACACCATAACACCTCAAACCCTGATTAAAGAAAACAAGAAATCAATTTAGCACAATACTTGTGTAATTATCTTTGCGTGGTACTATTCAATTTTACGTCGTTTGAAAATCGTTTGAATAGGTTAAACACAAGTGCAAAACTACTATCTTATTATAAACTGTCACGTTAAAAAGTGTAATTTGTAATAAGATAGGACATGAGCAGTGTGAAACGGGCGTTATCACCGGACACACCCTATACTTTACTTTATCTTCTATCTTATCGTATTTAAAAAGCATACCCTGATCCGAACCTGCGTATAACCTGTTCTATGAAAAGTATAATAATACTATTTTATGAATATTACGATATCCCGATTAATTATGTTTTCAATTTTAATGTTTATTACCAACAGTCGCGACCTTATTTTAAAGATTCCTCACAGACCCTCCACGGCGTATTTTGGTTACAAAAATGAATTACGTAAGGTATACAGTTACATGAAATTATGATATCCCAATAAGTTATGTTTTCAATCTATCGGTGATAACTAATTGTCAAGATCTTGTAATTCATTGTCAAAATACCCCTAATGACTTATTGTACTTTTTTTTCAACAAATCAACTTCTTCAGAAATACCTAAATACATAGAAATGTACTATTTATTAAATAAGGCAAATTTATTTTGAAAATTGTAGCTTTTTCATTACATTTACACTGTAATTTACTTAAATTTGAACATGATATACATGATACATTTGAACATGATGTACAATTTAGAACTATAGTTAAAAATAGTTAATATAACTACCTTTAGTTCACCCACATATAAGAAATGGAAGTATTGATAAAGAAATATTAATTAATTAATTAAGACAAAAAAATAATTAATTGATTAATCAATCAATTAATTCATCAATAACTTTTAAATTCACAGCAACTTTTAAACTGCATCATTCATATTTTGCTAAATGTGATAACATATTTTCCTGAACTTTTTCAAGGAATAATGCTAAAAAAAATAAATTTAGTCATCATTTTTAGGGATTTCATTTAAATAGATAATAATTTATGTATTTTACTACACTTACAAATCATCAGATTCACAAAAGTCAGTATCATATGTATTATATATCTTATGTCCCATAAGCTGCAAATCTTGTTATCCATCAAAGTTTTAGACGAAACAATTTATTGTAGGATATTTTACCATTCTTCTAAGAGGGTCAAGCGAAGTTAGGGCACTGTAAGCATGTTGTGGAGTACGATCTCTTGACCAGTTCCACAATCGCGTTTTTACGAAATTTTACTGCAAAGCCATACATTGATAACGTTCTTTGTCCTGTTTATCTTCTGTTTCTAACACATCACAGACCTCTTGCGTGTGTTTTTCCTAATAAGATAATGCCACAGTGCATTGTGCTGGATGTACCATGAATATTATGCAACAGAATAATATTGCTTTCTCGGATTGGTCTGGAGACATTTAGCTAACTGAAAATGTCTTATATGAGCTTAGTCGTCTGCATGAAGCTTGTATTCCACCACATGTAACAATACCTCCATTTCGCTTTGGAACAATCGCAAAATTTCCAAAAGCATCGCTTTGCTGAAAATATGTTATTTATGAAGTGTTTGTACACTGCAAGTCTTCAAGCTAATGGGCCATACATACGACTTTGACTTTGGTAAATTCACCATTTGCACATGCTGACTTTGTAAGTGTCGTAAAACACAAACATCAACAGAAATTCCTAAATCTAAAATCTTATTTACGAGTAAAACGTGCGTGAAATCACAGTTATGTAACATTAATCATGCATTTTTTAAGTAGTTAAGAGTAAAGATGGCAATAATCACATAACATAGGAACAATTATTTATGCATTATAAATAAAAAAAATCTAATTCTAAAGAAAATTGTCAACAAGGCATGAAATGACATTCTGATTCCATCGTGTTTTGGGTACAAAGTTTACACGTTCTCTCGTTTTTTTACATCTACATAATTATATCCAAGTTTAAATTCCTAAAGAATGGGAACATAATCCTAAAATGCTTGTGAAAAAAAAAATGAATTGAGATTAAACAAAACCAAAGCAATTTTTATTTCTTATGCTCGCTACATGTTGTATCAAACTAAATGATAAATAACAGTGACATTTTATAAGAATTTACACACGCTTAACTGTTTATGTATTTGTTTTTTTTTTGTTGCAGTAAAAATATAGTTTTCACAACAAAACATTTATTAAATATAGCCGTTGTGGTATAAACTTTTTTTTTCATTAATGTTCATTGTATGGGAGACTAAGTTTATGCTGTTTAAATTTGACTTGTCTTGTGAACTTGTTGATCTTTATTCTTGTTTTTGCTAAATAAGAAGAAAAGGAAAATGTAAAATTAATTAAGTTTTTATACCTAACTAGTTAATAATAAGCTTGATAGTCGTTGAATTTACAAGTAGATTATTTTATTCTTTTTATCATTTGGATTCACAATTTAAGATAACAATATGATTAAGCATAACCAGTAACGTAAAGTTGAATTTGTCAAAAGGATCACGATTTTACTTGCAATGCCACATTGGACGTTTTTGTCTTTGTTATTCAATTATTCAATTTGAATTATAAACCAAATTTAATAATAATTATTTTATTTTCGTTATTCCATTCGTTAATCTATTAATGCTCTTACAAATCAGACATTATCTTATGGTACATAAAATCAATGTTTTTCTATAAAAAATGTGTTTCTGTTTGTTTGTTTGCTTGCTTGTTTGTCTGTTTGTTTTTGTTCCGAATATTAAATATAGGGACAATAGCTTCAACATAAAAATATGTGCCAAACGTTGACAAGACTCTGCGGTTGACCAATTTCATAATATTTTGTACTAAATTACAGTACTTTTCTTTGTTTATTTACAACCGCTTCCGCTATTGCTTTTTTCTACATGCACCAAGTCACCCGAACTATTGATCATACTAGAGTAACATTACGCGAACCTTAAAATTACTGTTACAAAATCGATCACGGAGTCAAACAATTATGTTAAAACGAAGGTGGTGATGTTGATGTTTATTTTTTCGTAATGACATATTCTACTTTGAACTTCAATTTTGAGCTTTTAATCAAAACGCTCGAATCAGACATGATCCAGATTCAGATATGATCCAGACAAGATCCAGATATGATTCAGATCAAGAAATGATCCGGATCCAAACAAGATCCAAACAAGATTCAGACATAGGCAAGATCCAGAATCAGACAAGCTCCCTTCAGATCAAGAAAAGATCACGATTCAGAAATGATCTAGATACAAACATATTCACGATACAGACATGTTCCAGATACAGACATGATCCAGATACAGACATGATACACTCATGATAGAGATCAAGACATTACACATATCCAGACAAGATTCATATCCAGGCATGATCCAGATAAAGACATAATCCAGATTCAGACATAATCCAGATCCAGACATAACCCAGATCCAGACATTACCCAGATCCAGACATAACCTAGATCCAGACATTACCCAGATCCAGACATTACTCAGATCCAGACACGATTCAGACATGATCAATCTCTAGTATGAACGAATATTTCTGTTTTAATATAGAACGGAACATTTTATTTTAAATGTACATCGTACTGCACATAGTTTCAAAAATATTCTTATCTTCAACAAATAATCATATCAAATAAAATCATCATAATGCGCCAAATTATCATTGTCATTATAAATGTAATCATTATTTTTATCATCATTATTATTATCATCAGTGTTGATTAAACATTATGCAAAACAGCTGAAGCAACAACAACAACAAAACAAAAAGTGAGAAATAAGACAAAGAAGAACAGTTTTTCAATCAAAAAAATGAATTGAAGTATATGTATCAGATATTCTTGTGATACATACATACAATATACATTGAATAAATTTGAATTCTTTTCTTTTCTTGTATCATAGTTTGGAGACCTTTCTGTTGAAAATGTGTCAGGGTTAAATCGTATACATATACATGCACAGTGCGTTAACTGTGGTGCGGGTATTAGTTACCCGCACTCCAGAGCATGCCCATTGATTGGCTCATTTTTGCTGGGGTTTACATATTGTGACGGCTGAGAGAGGGAAAGCGACAGAAATGTCATATTCAGATGTTCGTTCATTGGTTCATTTTTGCCGGGGTTCATATTGTGACAACAGGGAACGTGCTTTTATGTTTGACTATGATACAAAAGAGAAAGAACACCAAAACACTCGGCAATCTGATTAATACTCGGGGGCTACGCCCCCTCGTACAAATCAGATAGCCTCGTGTTTCGGTGCTCTTTCTATTACTTATTCCTTACCAAATGTCTATCATTGTACATGCATAAGAAGGCCACCTGCACTGGGTATATATAAAATCATGGACGATCATTCTGCACTTGCTGATAGCAAACGAAAAAAATGCACTGATCGACACTTTATGAACGACATATTTCAAAGTTTCAATTTGCTAATCGTATCTTTACTCAGTTAACCCACTTATAGCGGTATTTGACTATTTGGTTTAGTTTATTTAATGCGATAACGCCGTTAGTGAATGACAACTTTAGTTTTAAACAAATATTGACATTATTCAATTGTCTTTAAATAGCTTCAAGTTTAAAATTGCTTTGTTTTATGTACTACATTGTCAGAATAAAATGCAGTTCATTTGATATTCTTTCCTTTTTAATGTATCTTTATCCACTTAGATTTAGAGATTTAGATTTAGATTTATTTCGGTATGGAATACATATACATGGACATTTGAAACAGCATGTGTGGTATAAATATATAACATTCATGACAATAATTAAGTCATAATATGCACACCAACACCTAGGACAGCACAAAATAGAGATATTTTTATTTCCACTGCGGTCCCCGAATTACACCATGGTTACAATACCAATCTATTCTACAACATTGTTTTCTTTATTGCAAGCACTACAGCATTTTAAGTGACCTCAATTTTGTAAGCCATTAATAGTGTTCACCTTACAATGCAACAGGAACTCTTGCTATTTAACAGAATAAAATTACTTTGAAACCAAAATAATTATTTTATGTGTTAAAAGAATGAAAAAGCACTTATTGTCTAATTTCTAAGTAAATATGAAATACTAGTGACCATGACAATATTATGTTTTTGCTAACTTAAGTGTTTACGATAAAAGACGATAAAATCTAAAGCCATCCAAATAATGAATTTCGCTGACATTTTTATTCCAATGCGTTTTGCATCGATTGAATTGGAATAAATGTTCACACGAACTTCTTAAAAGTGCATTCAACTTTCCACTGAAGAATTGATCTGTATCAATCAAAAGATTGATCTGGATTGTTAAAAGCACAAATTGTACTTTTAACAACGGTATCATGTTCCATTAATGCTAGAACTGTTGCACGGTTAATCACACTTTCGAATGCAGGTTTTATATTTCCCCGTGAGTTTTTCAATGTACATTCAATAACTATAAAGCGGACTGTATATTCTAAGCGGACTGTATATTCTAAAATATTTCTAAATAGTTTTTATGTGTGTTTTGTTAATTAAAAAAAAAAACAACGACCCCCCCCCCCCCCAAAAAAAAAAGTACCCCCACAAAATAAATAAATTAATAATAAAAAAAACAACAACAACAAATTGCAAATAATATGATAAGCAAGATTAACAAGAAAAGGCATGTCCGTGAAGTACGCGGGCTAACGGGCTAGCAGTCTAGCGGGCTAACAGTATGAACTGAGCGGGCTAGCAGTCTAGCGGGCTAACAGTGTGAACTGGGCGGGCTAGCAGCCTAGCGGGCTAACAGTGTGAACTGGGCGGGCTAGCAGCCTAGCGGGCTAACAGTGTGAACTGGGCGGGCTAGCAGTCTAGCGGGCTAGCAGTGTGAACTGGGCGGGCTGGCGGGCCAGCGGGCTAAAATCTAAAACTTTATTGATTGAACATAAAAATGTTATGATACATTACCTGGCAGTGTGAAGTGGGCGGGCTAACAGTGTAGCGGGCTAGCAGTGTGAACTGGGCGGGCTGGCGGGCCAGCGGGCTAAAATCTAAAACTTTATTGATTGAACATAAAAACGTTATGATACATTACCTGGCAGTGTGAAGTTGGCGGGTTTAGCAGTGTAGCGGGCTAGCAGTGTGAACTGGGCGGGCTGGCGGGCCAGCGGGCTAAAATCTAAAACTTTATTGATTGAACATAAAAAACGTTATAATACATTACCTGGCAGTGTGAAGTGGGCGGGCTAGCAGTGTAGCGGGCTAGCAGTGTGAACTGGGCGGGCTGGCGGGCCAGCGGGCTAAAATCTAAAACTTTATTGATTGAACATAAAAACGTTATGATACATTACCTGGCAGTGTGAAGTGGGCGGGCTAGCAGTGTAGCGGGCCAGCAGTGTGAACTGGGCGGGCTGGCGGGCCAGCGGGCTAAAATCTAAAACTTTATTGATTGAACATAAAACGTTATAATACATTACTGGCAGTGTGAAGTGGGCGGGCTAGCAGTGTAGCGGGCTAGCAGTGTGAACTGGGCGGGCTGGCGGGCCAGCGGGCTAAAATCTAAAACTTTATTGATTGAACATAAAAACGTTATGATACATTACCTGGCAGTGTGAAGTGGGCGGGCTAGCAGTGTAGCGGGCCAGCAGTGTGAACTGGGCGGGCTGGCGGGCCAGCGGGCTAAAATCTAAAACTTTATTAATGAACATAAAAATTTTATGATACATTACCTGGCAGTGTGAAGTGGGCGGGCTAACAGTGTAGCGAACTAGCAGTGTGAACTGGGCGGGCTGGCGGGCCAGCGGGCTAAAATCTAAAACTTTATTGATTGAACATAAAAAATGTTATGATACATTACCTAGCAGTGTGAAGTGGGCGGACTAGCAGTGTAGCGGGCTAGCAGTGTGAACTGGGCGGGCTGGCGGGCCAGCGGGCTAAAATCTAAAACTTTATTGATTGAACATAAAAATGTTATAATACATTACCTGGCAGTGTGAAGTGGGCGGGCTATCAGTGAAGCGGGCTAGCAGTGTGAACTGGGCGGGCTGGCGGGCCAGCGGGCTAAAATCTAAAACTTTATTGATTGAACATAAAAACGTTATGATACATTACCTGGCAGTGTGAAGTGGGCGGGCTAGCAGTGTAGCGGGCTAGCAGTGTGAACTGGGCGGGCTGGCGGGCCAGCGGGCTAAAATCTAAAACTTTATTAATGAACATAAAAATGTTATGATACATTACCTGGAAGTGTGAAGTGGGCGGGCTAACAGTGTAGCGAGCTAGCAGTGTGAACTGGGCGGGCTGGCGGGCCAGCGGGCTAAAATCTAAAACTTTATTGATTGAACATGAAAACGTTATGATACATTACCTAGCAGTGTGAAGTGGGCGGGCTAGCAGTGTAGCGGGCTAGCAGTGTGAACTGGGCGGGCTGGCGTGCCAGCGGGCTAAAATCTAAAACTTTATTGATTGAACATAAAAACGTTATGATACATTACCTGGCAGTGTGAAGTGGGCGGGCTAGCAGTGTAGCGGGCTAGCAGTGTGAACTGGGCGGGATGGCGGGCCAGCGGGTTAAAATCTAAAACTTTATTGATTGAACATAAAAACGTTATGATACATAACCTGGCAGTGTGAAGTTGGCGGGCTAGCAGTGTAGCGTGCTAGCAGTGTGAACTGGGCGGGCTGGCGGGCCAGCGGGCTAAAATCTTAAACTTTATTGATTGAACATAAAAACGTTATGATACATTACCTGGCAGTGTGAATTGGACGGGCTGACAGTGTAGCGGGCTAGCAGTGTGAACTGGGCGGGCTGGCGGGCTGGCGGGCCAGCGGGCTAAAATCTAAAACTTTATTGATTGAACATAAAAACGTTATGATACATTACCTGGCAGTGTGAAGTGGGCGGGCTAGCAGTGTAGCGGGCTAACAGTGTGAATACCGAGGTCCCAAAAATCATTCACTTGTTATGCACAGTATATATCACTGATTTCTATCCCCTTTTGCAAAACTGGAGTTATGGCGCGGAAATGACATTTCTAAAAGTTGACATAGTAACCTAGATTTTAAGGAAGCGTGACCAAGTTTAGACCGTAAAGTGATCTTGAGTACCCACTATACACTGCCAGGTAATGTATCATAACATTTTTATGTTCAATCAATAAAGTTTTAGATTTTAGCCCGCTGACCCGCCAGCCCGCCCAGTTCACACTGCTAGCCCACTACACTGCTAGCCCGCCCACTTCACGCTGCCAGGTAATGTATCATAACATTTTTATGTTCAATCAATAAAGTTTTAGATTTTAGCCCGCTGGCCCGCCAGCCCGCCCAGTTCACACTGCTAGCCCGCTACACTGCTAGCCCGCCCACTTCACGCTGCCAGGTAATGTATCATAACATTTTTATGTTCAATCAATAAAGTTTTAGATTTTAGCCCGCTGGCCCGCCAGCCCGCCCAGTTCACACTGCTAGCCCGCTACACTGCTAGCCCGCCCACTTCACACTGCCAGGTAATGTATCATAACGTTTTTATGTTCAATCAATAAAGTTTTAGATTTTAGCCCGCTGGCCCGCCAGCCCGCCCAGTTCACACTGCTAGCCCGCTACACTGTTAGCCCGCCCACTTCACGCTGCCACGGTAATGTATCATAACGTTTTTATGTTCAATCAATAAAGTTTTAGATTTTAGCCCGTTGGCCCGCCAGCCCGCCCAGTTCACACTGCTAGCCCGCTACACTGTCAGCCCGTCCAATTCACACTGCTAGGAAATGTATCATGAGGTTTTAATGTTCAATCAATAAAGTTTAAGATTTAAGCCCGCTGGCCCGCCAGCCCGCCCAGTTCACACTGCTAGCCCGCTACACTGTCAGCCCGTCCAATTCACACTGCTAGGAAATGTATCATGAGGTTTTAATGTTCAATCAATAAAGTTTTAGATTTTAGCCCGCTGGCCTGCTAGCCCGCCCAGTTCACACTGCTAGCCCGCTACACTGCTAGCCCGCCCACTTCACACTGCCAGGTAATGTATCATAACGTTTTTATGTGCAATCAATAAAGTTTTAGATTTTAGCCCGCTGGCCCGCCAGCCCGCCCAGTTCACACTGCTAGCCCGCTACACTGCTAGCCCGCCCACTTCACACTGCTAGGTAATGTATCATAACGTTTTTATGTTCAATCAATAAAGTTTTAGATTTTGGCCCGCTGGCCCGCCAGCCCGCCCAGTTCACACTGCTAGCCCGCTACACTGTTAGCCCGCCCACTTCACACTGCCAGGTAATGTATCATAACATTTTTATGTTCAATCAATAAAGTTTAAGATTTTAGCCCGCTGGCCCGCCAGCCCGCCCAGTTCACACTGCTAGCCCGCTACACTGCTAGCCCGCCCACTTCACACTGCTAGGTAATGTATCATAACGTTTTTATGTTCAATCAATAAAGTTTTAGATTTTAGCCCGCTGGCCCGCCAGCCCGCCCAGTTCACACTGCTAGCCCGCTACACTGTTAGCCCGCCCACTTCACACTGCCAGGTAATGTATCATAACATTTTTATGTTCAATCAATAAAGTTTTAGATTTTAGCCCGCTGGCCCGCCAGCCCGCCCAGTTCACACTGCTAGCCCGCTACACTGCTAGCCCGCCCACTTCACACTGCCAGGTAATGTATCATACTGTTTTTATGTTCAATCAATAAAGTTTTATATTTTGGCCCGCTGGCCCGCCAGCCCGCCCAGTTCACACTGCTAGCCTCCTACACTGCTAGCCCGCCCACTTCACACTGCCAGGTAATGTATCATAACGTTAATCAATAAAGTTTTAGATTTTAGCCCGCTGGCCCGCCAGCCCGCCCAGTTCACACTGCTAGCCCGCTACACTGTTAGCCCGCCCACTTCACACTGCCAGGTAATGTATCATAACATTTTTATGTTCAATCAATAAAGTTTTAGATTTTAGCCCGCTGGCCCGCCAGCCCGCCCAGTTCACACTGCTAGCCCGCTAGACTGCTAGCCCGCCCAGTTCACACTGTTAGCCCGCTAGACTGCTAGCCCGCTCAGTTCATACTGTCAGCCCGCTAGACTGCTAGCCCGTTAGCCCGCGTACTTCACGGACATAGAAAAGGCGGCGTTCAGTGAACGCAAACCCCACACCACCCAGCAACAAGAACCAGCGGTGATTTTTAAAATAAAATATTTCTTTTTTAAAACAAATCTTATACAATTGATCCCTGCATATATCAAATAACTGTGTTGCTTTCAAGGTTTTCGAAAGTGCATTCATTCATTCGATCTCTTTTTTCTTTATGTCCTTACGCTTTGTACTGTAAATCAAAGGACATAATGTCTACGGATATTTATAAATTAAAAAAAAATCACCATTTTTAATTTAAATATTGAGTACTACTTAAGCCGGTGATATGGTGCCACTTCAAGTACCGTCCATGTACATGCTCTCTCTGCAATATTTTCAAATTTACCGTTCTTAAATGTGTTGATATTTACTATTATGACAATGAAATAACTTAAAAGCGTAGAAATGCATAAAATTTCAAAAAAACTATTTTTTAAAAGTTTGCCAAATTAATTTCTGCTTTGAATTTTGCTGTCATATTATCGTTGCTGTAAAATGTATCAAATAACAAATTTGCTTTAAAGAATGTCAAATATTTAAAGGATTTTAAAAATGCAACAAATTACACAGTTTATAAAATAACAGTGCTGATAGAAGGTTTATCGAATTACATTGATGAGTTTGAGTCTCAAATGTTACCTAAACTATTAAACAAAGTAACATACAAATATTATTGTTGCTAAGGAGGCTAAGAGTTGACTTCATTGCTTTGAAGAGTTTCAGACATGTAATCGATGCTTTGATGCGTTTCCAGAAACAGGCATTCTACGAAAGTCATCAAATGATAATTTTGCTTTGAAGTTTATAACATTAAAACGAGCATATTAATGCTGTATATAATATATAATGAGGTTTTTGAAATGTCTCAGTCCTTTAGGAAGATGAATTGCTGATAATGCATAAACAATTAAAGAGCCATCCGGTATGTTTCATGGAATAGCGAATAAAATGTGTCTGCTACCACAAGTGGGGTAAATAAATTCCGATTAATCAGTACGGGGCTCTATCCACCAAGCACGAGGAAGTCATGAAGTTTATTACACTAGTGGGGGACACTCCATAACCTGTGCATTATTTATTGTTTTGTCAAATAATAGATGGCCATAATAAAACACTACATGTTTTGTTGTAAAATAATAAATTGCTAAACCTTGTGGTAGTAAATTATTACAATATTCAGGACCACATGCTACGCTAATAAATAAGTAAAAATATTATGCTTGTTAATTCACTTTTTATCTTCAGTGACTTAGATCTGAATGGGATCTATTGAAATGATATACAATATACTCTAGAAGAAGATAGCACATCAAATCATACAAACACATATATTTCATATACAAATAGGTCAATTCAATAAGGATAAGAAATTATCTAAAGGGAAAGTCCCCTGGACTGACCTATTTTTTAAGTTAATAAAACGTCTAATTTATAGCATAAACTCTTTATACACCTGCACCCAACAGCTTTTGATAAAAATCACGAACAATGAATTCCATTTTACTACATGAATTTGCATTATAAATATCGATTACAAATTAATCAGTATATCATAGAAACTGTTAACAATTTTACTGATTAATTGCCATTAAAGATAATTTATCGTTATAACAGTGCGTTAAGATGAGACAGTAATGTATGCAAATAATGCAAAATGACATCCCAAAAGTAATATATAAGATGACTGTTGCAACAGCGGCATATTTTTCAAGATTTTCTACGAACAGATTATATGAATATATCTAAGAAGTGTCTATGATATACAACGCTATTACTGTAATATTATTCCGAGTACGAATGCTAATAATCTGTTTAATATTTATAAGAATACATGGAACAATACTGTATTATTATATTACAATAATCTCTTTTCATATTCATGAAAGTTTGGTGGTTTCAAAGCAGACATTTTGCATAAATATTCATCTATTCGGTTTAAATTAATAAATTCATTTTGGAAAATATGTAGCCTCTCATTATGTGTTTAAATTAACATGATCATTTTTATATCGTTTAAAAAAAATAAATAAACACAATCTTACATACTGTATAGAAAACAGATTATTTTAGGCAATCAAAAGTAACATAAGAGTTAAAACAAGGCGACCGAGCAAATGGAAATGATTCTGGTTCAATAACAACAAAACAACCAAAAATGATTTACTATATTGATGAATAGTTGGAAATGCTGCATTAAATTTTGATGGTATTAAACATTAAGTTATCACGTTTGTTTTTTCTACCTTATCGTTATAGGTAAATGCACTACATGTACTTCAGATTTGTACAAAAAGAGTCTAAAGTGAGCATAAGCCATGATTCGAACACAACAATTCATGGTGAGTACTTGTAAAAAAAATCTATCATTATTGTATAATTTATAATTCAAATGTGCCCAAATGGATACTTTCGAAAAAGATTGATTTATTATGATTATGTTATAACAGAACAGAACAAAACAAAACAAGTGATGACCTAAAATTCTGATTCATATAATAACAAATAAAAAGTACATTTATTATTAATAAATCCACATTAACCGGTCTGTTAAGATTTAGGTTAGGAGAACATGAAAAATATAATTGCGAAAGACCTCCATGACCCAGCCGTAACGACTTTACAACAACTCATTAATACCAACATGTAATTACAAAATTATTAACTGTTAAATGGCACGGTATTCAAAAAATAGCCCCATTGTATGATAACATTTCGTTCAAATATTTTAAATTTAATCTGTTAAATAAATTAGCATGAGTAAGGAATACATAAACACTTCGTATGTGCATGACAAGTTCAAGTGTGAAAAAAAACGGAAAAAAATAGAACAGATTCACAAATATCTTTAAATAAATGACAGTTAGCTAAGGCTTATCTACGAGGTAAAAATATACACGATAATGAATATCACTTACTCTCTCGGTGAACCAAGTCCTTTCGTTATATTAAACTAAAACATCAATGTTACACCGCATATCCTGCTGGATATTTATAATGTAAACTGCACCTTATAACGAGTAGTTACTTCAACATGCATTATTTCCTTTCAGTGTCCTAATAAATTATGCAATCCGAACATGTAACTTTATAATTGCTTATTAAGCCAGACGTAGATTTTTATAATTTTAAAATTGGTTTAACATAAGAAGTAGTCGCTTGTTTTATAAAGTTAAGTTTATTTTCCGCGTTAATATCCCCGACTAAACAAGACCTAAATAACGGTCCCTGACATCGCGCATGGTAGCCCCTTTTACGCAATATCTCAATTCATCTTTAAGTCATGAAAAGACTGCCTTTGTTTCCAAATGTTCACTTCAATTAGTGGCGTTTGCAAAAGATACCAAAGTTTATTCAAAACTGCAGTAAAAGACTTTGTTTGTTAGATATATTGTGCAAGTAACTAAATCGTATTAATCAACGAAGGATTTTCTTTATTGATAAAATCAACGTAATAAAACCCCCAAATGTTTCATTCTTGTACTGAATAGTGTAGAGTTTCTTCATTCTCTTCCAACCTTCGTTATAACATGAATGTCTTTCAATACCTTGTTATGTTCTTACAGAAAAAATGAATGGATTAGGTGACACACACGAAAGTATCATAGACATTATAAGGTTTGAAAGATAGAGACCTTCATATAAAATGACAACGTCCCTGTAGTCGAATACCTAAAATATTTTTCATAAAAATATCAACTTTAATTACTTCAGCCTTGTCTATTTCGTTTATGTATAAATGCTTTTTTATCTTTTCTCATTTTTTATATAAAGATGATTAATTACAAAAAAGATCATAATCTAAGGTGATGAAACACGTTAACCTAATACATACTAAAACATAATAATACTTTTATTACAAATATACAATAGGTCAAACGCACTTTTCTGAAGATTAAATTTTGGTTATACAGTGATAACCGGTGCCGGGGGGGGGGGGTGAGATGCGGCATATTTATATGTCTCTCACGAACAGAATCGATCAAACTGATTTTGCGATTATCACATATTGTTCCCTTTTCCCCAAGCGTTTTATCTTTACAAAATGTTGGATTATATCATACGTAGGTTTTAAATCTACATATTCTTTGGTTGCATCATTCCTTATGATTAAATCAATCAATCTGCAAATTTAGAAGTTTTAAAAATATATATAGGAGGCTTTTCGATATACACAGATTGATTTTACATCCCTATACATCCTAATCGCTTTATGGTGATATTTTGGACTATCTTCAAGGTTCTTATTCTAGCTATTTTGTGGTAAGTATGTAGTTATTAAATGTACAAATTTTATATAATTGCATTTTAGGTAGGAATGCTATGCCCAATAAAATGCAATTGATGTTAACATAAAAAGTAATACATTTTTAATATGAATTGCAAAAAATTATACGACGCATTCTTATAGGCAATCTATCGACAGATTTTAAATAATTTTATGCATATAATAGACAGCTAAAGAATTCAGCGTATGTTGTGAAGCAAATCATTATATTAACATATTATTAATCCAGTTTTTATCCCTTGATTTAAGGAAATGTCCTTCAACCAGATATCGACACAGCCAATAACAAGCATATCAATTTTCTTTTATTTTGAATCTTGCTAGCAAAAATTGTTCTGAAATTAACATACAAATCAATGAAATTATTTTTCATTGTAACATGTAATATTAACTGCACGAGCACAGCCACTTTATTGTCTACGATTTTCTTGTTTGTTCAATTTTACGAAGATTGATCAGGCTGAATATCATGTTTTCAAGAGATAATTTTTGTTAACAAAACGATGCTTGCTTTTGATCACATTAAATGGATTTAGGTACATTACGACAATTAAAGTCACATGTGGGCGTTTAAAATTATGATTGATTACTGATTATAGATTTATATTATGAAGTTAAATTATTTTTTTATTTCATTTACGAATGGTTTCGTTAATCAATACTCACTTGGAATGAAAACGATAACAAAAACATTATACGAGAACAATCGCTAAGAGAACTTATTCTATTTAAGATGTACGATTATTTGACAGAAATAAAAGGTATACTTGAAGTAAAAAAACTGGACCAGCTTTAACTGTCCCATCAAATAAATATCATGAAATGAAATAAAAACATAAAACATATACCGGTAGCTATAATGTAATCATCTACGTTTGACGTAGACAAACTTTTGTGTGAAAACATGTTATATATCAATGTTGTCTATAAATGTATCCAATTTGTGACATTTATTTACTCTAGCATTAGTTTTAACGAGTTATTTACTATACTAGTAGTTTCAGATACACATTCACATTTGTTTGTTTGTTTGTTTCATTTTACGCCTTTTCCCAACAGTATTTCAGTCATATAGGTGGGTACTTTCCTAACCATCGTTCCTGGAGAGTTACACCAGTACTAGGCTACCTTCCTCCGCGCTAAACTACCAAAGCATCTCCCGGGGATCGAACCCACGCCAGAGAGGTAACTGGATTAGAAGTCATCGACTCTAACCCCTCGACCACGGAGGTGGTTACACATTTACATAATTTTCATTTCAATAAGCTCGGATAAAAAAGACACTAATTTGGTAAAAACTTTTAAATTTGTTTTCAATTGTCGAGATCAGTAGTATTTTAAGTTATCAAGTACAGTCATTATATAAAATAATACTGCATCATAGCCAATTATCCTAAATAAGCACAACAAAGACCTCTTGTTAGAGAGTGAAAGATGTAAACTAACACAAAACCAACAACAAAATAAATGTCGCAGACTCGGTTTGGCTGAGTTTGTTCATGAACTCAGTGGTTAATGCGTTCTACCACCCCCGCCTTCTACATGTAACACCAGCTTTAGCAGATTTCAACAATGTAAAATGAGGTTCTATAATTAAATCTGGAATTATTCAAATTACAATAGTACAATTTTGTGATAAATCCGGCCACTACCTCACATTTGTATAAATATCATATACCTTCATTATATAAAATAATACTGTAAAATAAGGACAAGAGTCTTCTTGCTAGTAAGATAGTGAAAGTATAAACTAAGACAACAAAATCAGCAATGTTGTAGATTCCGTGGGCATCAGTGGTTAATATATTCTACCATTCCCACCTCCTAGCACCAGTTAATGCAAATTTCAACAACATAAAATGTGGTTTAATTATAAAGTCTTGAAACATTCGGACTCCAATTGTACTATTTTGTAATAATCCAGCCGCTACCTTTCATTTGTATAAATATCATATGAAGTATTAGTATTATCACCCATCCGAATCTTTTCTGTAAAGAAACAATTAATAGACCGAACTATTTTCAACTGCCATATCAGTTAGGTCATCAGTTAAATACTTTCCAATCAACATAGGAAGGTATAAATGTTGGATTATACTACAAATTAAGTGGTATCAACTTTAATTTTCTTGATACATGAAATAATGAAATCGGACCTTTCAGGTAAATTGCTCAAGATCGATTTGTGTATACATCTGTACAAATTTAAGACGGTGAAATGGAACATTTGGAGTTGAAACTCTGGAAGACCTTAAAGGGACTCCACTGAGGTTTTTTGACATGACGAAACTGGAAATATTTTTTTGAGATTAATGCTCAGTTTGATGTAGGTCTAGATCAGTAACTTGTGTGCAAAATCAAAAAATAGCACAAAAATACGCAATTCAGTTCAGTTTTTAGTATATTTCTGAATTATTTTTTGCATGTCTTCCTGTTTTACGTGCCCCAGCTGATCTGTGTAAAAGAATAATTTTATGATATTAGACTTTTGAACCTCAGTGGAGTTCCTTTAAATGGTTGCGTATTCACAGTTATGAAGCCAATGACAATTGTTAGACAAGTTACACAAAAGTATCCTAGTTTCAACACATTTTTCGCATCTTTATATTTTTTTTCAAAAATATTTATTTTCCCGATTTGTTATAATATTTGATATAGTACAAACTTCGATACATAATAAAAATACACTAAAAAGGAGAAGAATTTGACAAGACATAGTCTTCCGTTCCAATCATTTTCTTGAATATAAGAATGTTAGATTTGTTTTGTATATAGATATTCAGGGAAAATAAATAAATATGTTTAAGCTAATTAGACATTAGAACTCATGTACAAACTGTTTTAGGAAGTCAGTGGTAAAATATCTGGAAAAGGGGAGATCCCCGGAGAGAAATGAAGCACCAAGTAGTAAATGGCAATAGAAGCTCGGTTCGATTGAGTTGGTTTTTGAGAGCTAATGAAAAATGTAACATCTTTCATGCCCGCCCGTTTAGCAGAAGTCTAAGTAATTATATATCTTACATATAAAAGTATTGAAATCGTTGTTCAATAGTCTAAATGTTTAAACTTGGTAGGAAAGGAATATTTATATATATAAATTAGATACATTGAATGGCATTTTTTGACAGATTCCACATTGCACTCTACAACTGTTTTTATGAGCTGAGATTACTTGAAAGCAGTGGAAATAAAACAAATCAAAAAAGTAAAATGGCACATTTTGTTTGACCTAGCCTCTCTCTCGTCCTGGAACTGTCTTAAGTTGTATTCAAGCTTCAACATTCAAACTCTTGAAATTCAACATCTCGGATAAAGTGGATACAATCCACCATCCACGCTCACACAATAAAATATTTGATAATTTTGAATTTATGTCTGCGAAGCATTTCTAACAATTTTGAAAAGAAGAGATCTCTTCAGTCCATGTGTCACCTTCAAATGCATGTGCACAGCTATTCCGATATTATGCAAGTATGCATGTTGTTCTTTCAGTAGCCATACCATTTAAACGATGACATTCATCAGACAAAAATCAACTGACGAAATGAGAACAACATCCTGTTGTTTCAGGTGAAACAGTTTAACAATAATGTATGAATGAATTGAAAATAATGGTTTATTTACATTGTTTCATTTTAATTTTTATATTCATTAACATTTGGCTTTTATTTCGGCGAAATCAATATATCAAGCATTCGCGAGTTTTTCACCCTCAATGTCACTATTATTTCCTTCCTCAAGTATTTTGTTTGTCATTGTAATCAAACGAGATTATTTATTTTACCGCTGTAAGCAAAGGCACACACCGTTCACTTTTATGAGAGATGCAGTAACTAACGGTGAGCAGACGTCTATTTGACTGCTATTTATTGTACCTGTAAATTTATCGAGGCACAGAAGTTTGTTTATTGTACTTGTAACTTTATATCGTATTGATGCACAGAGGTTTGTTGATAAATATCTATCTGTTGTTTTTTCCTGTGTACATGTATTTTTTCTCAGAATAAATATTGTGCCAGTTGAGAAACTTTTTATTTGTATTTTATAAGGTATTTATATTTCATGCCAAACATTGGCTTTGATAATAATTGAATAATTTAGTATGTATTATAATTATCACATTTGATATCCTAAAATATTAATACATTTCGACAACATTAATGTAAAGCATACCCGTGTATCAAATATTTCATTGACATGTTGTTGTTTTCCACACTGATTTTATACATACATTCATCGCTTTCAAGTGTGTTTATGACAATTTTCTAAATGTTACAATTTAAATGTTACTTTTTTGTTAATTTTTTGAAATATCATCTTTAAGTTGTTTTGTTTTTCTAAATAATGCACGTTTTCTAACCACAGATATTTCGCTTCAATAATATTTTATGAAAAAAAGATGCACTTCTTGTACGTTGTACGACCGATTTTATGATTATATTGACGTTATACAAACTCGCTTTATAACAGCAATAAAATGTCATTAGCTAACAACATTTAGTTTATGTACACTTATTTTTTGTTCAGACAACATTGTCGCGTAACGATACCTATATATCATATAGTCTTCCTAAACCGGACTACTTCGTATGCGGAAGAATCTTAAGGGATACTTCAACAGATTTACTCAAATATGCATATTGTAAAAAGTTTTATTAGTGTATGCAAATAGAACACAAGTTATTTAAGTTTTCATAACAAAAGTCAGTTAGAATATGAACTTGAAGTATATGGAAATAAGAATGCCTACAAATTTAGCGGAGCCAATGTCATCTTCACAAAGTAATATATCATCACTATATTCTATAAAGTCGACATGACATTTTTATTAAACAATGTATGTATAAGAATCTTTCTTTTGTGATAAAATGTAACTATGTCACTACTATAATACTTATTTAGATTAAAATTCACGTTGACAAGTAAAATAATTGCATACTTCCATTCTTAACACATATGGAGAAAAGGATGGGGCATTGCATAAAACTATAAAATACATTAAGTTCGGTAGATTGAGTTTGGTCATGTCAAGTGTGAATAAAAAGTGCGCCACCTGTTGACACCCACCAGTTTCCGGCTTATATGTTTTTTTTTCTAGAATGTGTTCTGATGTGAGGCAATGAACTCTTCAGGTATGTAGGACTCAGATATCAATGCAACCTTCTCTTATCAAAAGTTAAATAATGTAAAAAAATATTATCAAATACTGAGTAATTTAAACAGGTGGAAGCCAAAATGGAGACTTATACAAATATTATTCGTAATTGAACTATGGCAGCGTAGCCGAGTGGTTAACGAGCTGGACTAGTAATCCAAGAATTGTTCACTGCATGGGTTCAAACCCCGTCAGTGGCAAGTCGTTGCTTCCATGAGCAGGAAACTTTACACTCATTGCTTTGTACCAGTTGGTTCCAGGAACGGATTCGAGAGTTTTTCAATATACTTATAGCTTCAAACACAATCGAACTAAAATAGATTCGTATAAACTATCTTAATTAAACATGTAATCTCTAAACATCAATCAAAACGATGATTAGGATAATTACACGGATAATGATAATAAAATAATAATAATAAAAATTAATAATAGATAATAATAATTATAATAATAACAGTTTAAAGGTTTGCCAAAATATTTATTTACGATGGAATTATAAGAGTTTATTGTAGGCGGTAAACGTTTGATCTTTACACACAAAATAACATGCACTTTTCAACATGTGTTACATACATGCATTTATATATACCCCTGAGGAATCAGCTTTATTTATGAGTGCATTTGTAGAGCAGATATATACTTGTACATGATTGAAATGTTAAGTATTTTGTACTGTGATTGTTTTTTACTCACACCAATATCATGTAATTAATAATAAAATTGATTACGAAAAAATGAAGTGTCTATTAGTCTGCATTGTATGTGCAAAATGTAAGAAAAAATAATGCTAGAAAAGACTTTTTAACTTATAAGTTAACACACGTCTTAATAATGTTAGCTCTTTCTCAATGTTTTGCCATACATTTTCTTATGCAGGTATAGAATGGAAAGCTATGTTTAGAATAAGCCAAAACGATGGTAATACACAATGAGATCAGGCAAGATTGTAGACAAACTAGTTCAGAACTACTTGCAATTGGCATGACAGCAACTTTTGTTCATTTCTAGCATATTTAAGTGAAATATACTTTATAAAGAATGCATGTTCTAAGAACTACTGATTCACTTCTTAATTTAAAAATAAAACATTAAAATGAATGTCTATAAACCGAAGTTTAAAGTAATAACACCCTATAAGCACATGAAGAAACAGTGAAGAACAACACAGCCCAGAATATTAGATATATATATTTATATAATGCAGCCCACAAGATTCAGCCATACGGGGCCAACGGAAAGGCACCAAGCACCGAACAGACAGGGGATATTTATAAACGTGATTGACACATATAAAACATAGACAATATTAAAATGCATAGTCAAAAAGCACTGCTCAGACCAAATATAGACTTAACATGTTAAGTAAAGAATGATGATGAAAACATTCATATTTCATTATAAATATCAAACAATTCTGTAACTAAATATACTTAAATGCATTTGTATATTCAACATTAAATTCAGACATTATTTATGTTTATTTACGATAAATTAAGAAATAACCGCAGTTTGACATGTTCAAATCAATCATTAAGATAGATATTATCATGTGCACTTTTTTCTCGTAAAAAGTATGTTTGTTTTAAACGTGCTTCCTTAATTGAAAATTAAAACACCAGGTAACTGAGTACTAATTTATAATTGCATAATATTCATGTAGTTTTTATTATAATGAGGGTACAAAAAACCACAATTTTAAAATGGGAAGATTGGGGATTAGTTAAAAAGGGTTCCATTTGTTGCTTCCCAACTTTTTTCAAGGGAAAGATAGCAAAGATGGATCTAAAATAGACTGGGATCCAAAACTATTTTTATCCATGGGTCAAACACTATTTTTTTTTTAATAATAAAAATTATAAAATTAACTTAAAATAAAAAATTAATAAATAGAAATTTAGAAAAATAAGGTTAAAGAAATTAAAGTTGCAGCAGTTTTGACCCCAGCGAACCATATTTTGGCAAGGTTAAAAAAATTTTTTTTAAGAAAAAAACAATGATGAGCAATATTTTTAATAAAGCTAGAAAGAAAATGAAAATATGAAATAATTATATGACTAAGGGATGATTTATTCAAATGTTTTAATTTTTTATTTTTATTTTTTTACTTTTTTGTATTTAATGTATTTGTTTATATATTTAATAAAAAAAGGGAAAATTAAAGTTTCAAGTATTTTTAATGAATAATTATTTTCCTGGTTTTTTTCGTTTTAAAAAAAAAACTTAAAAATTTTAAATTATATATCATGAACTTAAACACGAATGCTTTAAAGTAGCAACCAGATGGCTATAACGGTTAAATTTATTATCAATCAGTCATGAAAGTGACAAAATGAATTATGCTAGATGACATAATTAAAACACTTAAGTTGCCAATGTCACAATAAATATCAAACTTTCAAACGTACATGTCAATGCTCGTAATTACAACTCATCAAATTCTTTCGGACGTGTAGGTTTTTGTAAATTTATAATTCCAGCATCAACGATTTGTTGCCTAGAGAGCTTGCCGTACTTATAACCATTTAAAGAGTCCCCAATAATAAAGGTTAAACGGTCGACAGTCTTAGAAGAAAGAAATAAAAGGGGAAAGATAAAGAGGGGTTAAAAAAAACTAATATGAGAAATCGTAACTGTCAAAAACAATTACAGACCTAATACATTAAAATATGACCTTTTATAAAGAAAAGATAAGCTAATATTTTCGTTCGTTTTGATTGGTTGAATACAGAAAGATGTCAATTGATAAAGAAATGATTACAATATTGAGTGTACATGAAGGAAATCGTATTTGAGGAAATAAATTCTTGAAATTTATTTATAGCTGAACGTGTTAACACCAGCGAATAAAATGCATGTTATGTTTAAACAAAATATTTGACCCATTGTGCAGGACTGGCTAAGTCATATTAGATTTAGCCATATTAATGGCACAGTCAATAAGTCACAGACGTTTTACGTTGATTTAGTCTTACCAATGGCACGATGATAGATATCAGAAATGGCATATTCGCACGGTAGATACAGAGAAAAAATATCTTAATTGTTTTTGGTATCATTGCTTTTTTACAACATACACTCTTAAAATTGTTACTACATGTATATGGCATAGGCTACATGTATATGAAATATTAAAATGCAAAATTAGATCATTTCGTGCAATACCCCAATGGGAACATCTTTTTATAAAACTATTAATAACCACTTATAAATATGTATAGTTGTTGTTGTTGTTGATTACAAACAATTACTTCATGTTTTAATATAATCTACATTACGTATATGGGATAAAAAAACACATAAATAAATAAAATTTATGCGCACATTCAAGGAAAAATATAAAATAACTGATTTTTTATCCCAATTATAAAAAAAATATTTATTGAAAATTAACCAACCGTTTTTTTCAAATGCAAAAAATCGTATTAAATAATAATAATTAATTACCTGTCCAATGTAGCTGACCTCTCGTCCAAAATTTATTTACTTTTAAATCAGTATCCGAATGATTATAGCAATATAATTAATCACGGTTTTATACACTTACTGTTCTCACAGCTTTGATTACTTAAATGATGTTTATATATCTGACATGATCAGAGAGGCTGCAGTTTGAACGGTATGTAACGAGATTGGATTGACTTACACTATATATAGCCCGGTATCAGAGCGTCTCGGGTCAGTCGGTGTATTTTCCCCCTCTTGTGTTTATATAGACCTTATACTCTCCATTCATATCGATTAAAGCGTACTGAATGTACGTGAAAATTGTCATCGGGCAACTAAAGGTATTTTTCTCACTCAATAAAGAGGACTTGTGACGGGTGCAAATCTATTGTTTTAACATAAACTTTCAACTTTACCGTTGGTCGTTTTAAGGTCTGTTTATTTGGCCACTGATTATAAAGTAAATGTGGGTCAATGTATTAAACCTGTAAATCCATTAAGATTAAAACTGTCTTCGATAATTTATGTTTAATTAACTATATAAATAAATGAATGACAGTTTAAAATGTTGTTCAATTTTAGGATTACTGTGAGGTAAACTTGATAATGATAAAAATCTCGTCCGTGTTCAGGTTAAATCAGTGCATTAGATAGAAGGACATAGTTTGATAGGAGAATATTGTTGTAATAAAAATATGTCAAATATTTAAGTGAGAGAAAAAAACAACACAAATCGTAATCTATATTTGTTTTAAATCAATCAGTGTCCAACAAAATGAGGTATAATCGTATTTTATGATATAGTTGAAATACAGGAATACAGTACGGTAATCTAATAAAATTAGTACGATTTACTTATAATCATGATAATGCAAATAACTGCCCATTTGTTTTACTTAAAAGTGACTTTTTGCATATTAAATCATGTCCTTGCGTATAAGTTCTGCGTATACTGATTTTGTTTTTTTAAAAGACCAATACATTGTTGGAAACAAAAGTTGATAATTAACCAAAAATTCACAGAGCTTTGCTTATAGCGCAAAAGTTTATGTTCACGTCTGCAAATATCTACATATTGTATAAAAGAAGAAATGAAACTCGTAATTGTTAGTTTATATTTATAAACGAACATATATTATAAAAACAAATTTAATTGAATATTGATGAACTTTAAAAGACATGTAATTTCTTGTTTCTTTTGTAATTCTAAGCGAATAATCCATTTTCAAAGTACCGACAATGGTTCAAGCACATTTGAGCAAACAGTTTATTACGGAGTGAATCGAGATCCCAGCTTAGCGTTAAATATCAAATAGAAATAAGATATACTTATTTCAAAGTACCATGTTGTTTCATTTTATATACTTCCGTGCACATTTACATTTGCAAAACATATGAACAAATTCATATCTAACCTCCATGCTATTTAAGTAAAATCTATCAGACATGGGTCTTGCATACTGTAATAACGTGTTTCAAATGTCATCATTCAACAAAATCGTTGACAAAATCTCGACAAAGCTTCACAAACAGACTGACGAACAGATGAACATATAAATTAAAGCGTACAGTCTCAACTTAAAATCCCTATCAAGCCGAAACAGCATCTGGTTACGAGTCGTAATGACAATCATGCCCGAGAAGAAACCTGAGGACTGGACCGAGAAAAAAACGAATTACATCCGTTAATTGCCCGGCAATTGGATGAATCACGTGATGATCACAACCATGGCATTACGTCCCATGAATAAAAATATTCATTCAACTGTTGTCACGGATGTCCGGGAGGTTAACGTTTGCACGCATTCATCCTGCTCTGCCAAAAAACGACCGATAACAAATTCTACGTAGTCTGCCGGACAATCCGGGGTATGATCGGTTTTATTGAATATAGCCGTCACAGCTACCGCCATTAGCAACGGGAGAGCCGCGTGGCAATAGACGGGCAAAAGCCCGGAACTACAGAGAAAGACAGCGGAGAAAAGGTGAAAAGCTTACCATTGATCCATCAGAACTCTAAGAAGCCGGCAAACCCTGGGATTTCAAATAAAATAAGGACAATTTGTGATGATTGAACTTGTTTGTATTAAATTCTTCCCATTTCCCTTCTATACAGTATGGCATAAGGATTTTTCAGAAAATCATCATTAATTACTATTCTGGAACAATAGATATTATATTAAATAAAAATTATGTATCAAAGTTATCATTTTCGGGCGTTTTCAATCCACCGGGGTTCTACCGGGGCTCTGCCTGGATCGTCCTGGGCTCTGCCGGGGCTCTGCCTGGGTCGACCTGGGCTCTGCCTGGGTCAACCGGGGCTCTTCCGGCGTCATCCGGGAACGACCGGGGAAGCACCGGCATGACACCGTAGCTTCACCTGGGCTCTGCCTGGATGATCCGGAGCGCATCCTGGGTTGTTAGTAGGGAACTACCGTAGTGCTGCCGGGGTAAGTGTGACCGCAACAATAATTTCATCCCGGATCGTCCCGGATCATCCCGGTAACTTACCGGGATGGTCCTGGGCTCTGCCGGGAGTAAGTGAGACCGAGGCTTAACAAATATAAAGCAAGTACACTGTGAGATAGCAAAAGCTTGGAAAAACAGGAACACACTGTTTACAATGCTATCTTTGTTTAATAACAGCAATTTTTGTTAGAGAGTCGTTATATTGACAATTCATGCAACCATGATTTGTATAGTTTTAATATTCCCTGAAACTGTTTGTACGAGTAAAAACAACGAATTCCATTCTCTATGTTATATGCCACTTTTCGTGCAATGTTGTATGAAGGTCACGTGATGATCACAACCAAAATGAGTACTTTTCCCCATAAAGTTAAACTATTCTGTTCAAAATTGAATTTTGCACAAGCCGGTGCCGGGGAGGGTTAACAGTTGCACGCATTTCATCACTGCCGTCTATCAAAAAAGTTCAGACAAACGATTAAAACAAATTCTTTTATATTGTTTGATGTAGGATGACATTCCTCGAGTGTTTTAAGGATAGTGATGTCATTTTAATTTAAAATATAAGAACAATTTATCCACAACGCCACCGCCATTTCTAGCAACATGAGGCTTCGAGCGGCAAACAAGAACGGAACAAAAAACGTCGGGACGGAGACGGAGACGAGGATAGAGATAACGACAATAGCGGTAGAACAAGGGGTGAAATAACTTATCATTTAATTACAATCACAGAACTCTAAGACAGCACTAGCAGATTTAACTGGTAATCTTTAAAATTAAAACAGAAAAACAAATCAAAAGGATTTGCATAAAAGGTGGATATGGGGAGGAGAGAAGGAAAACGTGACCACAGACAGTTAACATAACAAGACATATGAAATAAATATCTAAGATCATAAACCAGCTAAAGAACTTAAAACAGGACAGTACTGTAGACAAAAGATAAATAACGAGTATACTCAGAAATGAATATAAAAATCATATGTGTGTGCTATTTTTAGCGCAAATCGTTGCAACGTTTTATTGGAAATTACGATTAAGTAATGATCTAAAATTTTCAACACAGTTAGAGAATGACCTAATTTATCTAAAAACCCAATCAGAGTACTTATGTCACATAACCTCAGTATAGAAATGAATTCTATAACATATATAATGATTTTTTACTACCTGTTACATACTGACAGTTTTGTCATCTAAATAATGACTTAAGTTCAGGCACTTCTTTACAGACTTCTAGACCTGCAGTTAAACAATAATGAATATCACGTTTGTGGGACAAAAAAACAACAACTAAAACACGATTTCATTGAATTCTTAATAAACTTAATAACTAAATAAAAAATGCTAGATAAGCAATCGATTGGGTGAAAAAAGGTAGAACTATGTTAACAACATGTTACATTGTGTCAGTTCAAGTGATTTCTCTCTCAGTAGAGGTCGGTAAGTATAAAACGAACATATGCCGTGAGGCTTATCACCCTGAGCAACAGATGGTCGTGTATAATTACTATAATTAGAATTAATTACGCCCGAATAAACAAAAACATTTTATGAGATTGTTAAAAATGTTAAAAATAGATATTTGCGCTAATGCTTCTTAGCTTTTATGTTCCTATTTTTCAGTCTATAACTAATCACAAGAATGTGCCTGCAGCTGAAAAAAATGAGAGCACAGAGTTTATATCTATCAAGCATCTCTCTAAGATGGAATTTCAATGTCTCTCAGATATATGCTTTTTGTTATACTCAAGGTACATTTAACTGAACTTACTCAGCGTTCCTAACGGCTCATTTCCAATGATAAATGCAGTGGATGCCTTAATGTTTTTACTTATTTTAAAACATTTGTAAGGTTTAGAAATCCTGCCGTCAATGTTTTAAATAGTACACGAAATCGTTTATATTTAATGAATCTTTTATAAAAAGAATATGATCATATACTGAATATTGTCTTTTTAAATTGGAACACTACCTGCCAATTCTTAAAAAAAAGCCATCTTGTTTGAGAAATTGACCTAGAAATATAAAGAACATTCTGGTCGTTCTATTAGTTTTCGATTCAACGAGGAAGCACCACAAATAATATGTTGTGAAAACACGAGTCGAAATACTAAAGTGTCATGAGATGGAATCCAGTAATATTATTCATTGGACCTTTCTAACTTCATATGATATCAAGTTTTGTCAGTCGGCATTTTCTGATCAATCAATTGTTCAATCTAAAGAAATTCTGATTGTTCAATTTTGGTCTAAGTGGCAAATCTTTAACCCATTGCACATTTTGACGCAATTTGAAATTTTGTTTGTAGATCATAAATCTTTTCTTTATAAGCTTGGTAAGGGCAGTACTTTCGCTATTGAACCATAAAACAATTGACTGTTGTAGTTTTATTTGTCTTGGGGGTGATTTAATTATTTAAGTAACTGGTGGTAAAAAGTAATAAAAATGACGCATTCATTCAAATAAACGCCAGCTTAATACACCTACCAAATAATGACGTATATCTTTATTAGTTTCTCATACTGAATACGGTGTTTTAACGGGGAAAAAAACATATACGACTCGAAACTTTTGTGCAAAAAATGTGAATTCCACAGACATGTAAAACTTTCTATATAACGCAGACAGCGCATAGGAATGTTTACTGGGTGACACAAATGTTCTGATTGTAGACGACTCTAGAGGGGTAGATAGCGTTAGTCAGGTGACAGACGATCAACGACGTTCCGTGGTTGAAGTTTCTGGCATTCTTAGACTAAGTCACGGAGCCATGTATAAAATTTTGATATTGAATAAAATGAATGCCCGATGGATTCCTCTGCCATTGGCAGGTGATGTAAATAAAATGGCGTTTGAATTTCGAAAATTAAACACACCTTCGGATGTTCAACATTATCATGACACTGTGCACCATTTTCGATTTTGCCGTTTTGGATGTTCTTTAAGGTGCCCATTTTCCAATTTATTTTTCTTGAAAAAATCACAATGGTTGAACCTGTCACGAACAAAAGCTCATTTTGTGTCATTTCCCTTCACAGCATTACACACATTACATGTTTTGGACACATCAGAGCCCACGACGATAAGAATATCTCCGAGAGGACTGTATGAATAATCGATTAAAAATTTAAAAATGTCAAAGAAAGGCAGGAGGGTCGAATTAAATTTCGATTATTTTTCCGCAAAAAAAGAACTTTGAATTTTGTAAATGTTCAAAACTGATCCTTGAATTTCTTTCGCCTTTATAGTGCTGCAAATTCATAGCGTAAAATAAAATTTCTGAACAATGCATCATCACCTGTAAAACCAAACATTATGTAATGCTTATTAATGCATACCTTTATAGAGGAGTTCAATCTTTCATATTAATTATTTTTCACCTAAATGAACTTTATTTGAACATGTTGCTATATCATCACCTGCCGGTATGACAAAGCGGTAATACATAAAAATCTAGTTGTAAAGATGACACATTAAAGAGCATGAATAATCTATTTGGGGTGATATAATCTTTACTTCACGTCTTTGTTTCAGTTTACATTTCCACGGTTTATAATCTCTGTTTATTTGCAAAGAAGTTCTAAAATACTACTTATCTATTTTGAGTTAAGTTTTTTTCATGACAAAGAAGAACGTGATTGGCTCATATTTGTACTTAGACGAGTACACTGGAAGATAAAACATCAAATTATATAAATTTGTTATTTATTTGACCTAACAAATGAGTCTATAAAAAATCTAAAATCAATAGTTTGTAGCCTAAAGCTAGACCTATCTAAATCAAAGTGGGGTTCCACGGTGCTCTGATAGCGTATTGGGGTCTATTTTTGTGGTGAAAGACCCCCAAGCACTCAGGACAGTAAAAGATTGGGTGTCTTGTTGGTTTGTGCAATGTAACCCTAAAGCTGAAAGAAGGTAGCAGTAACAATGGGGAGAATGTGGGAGGGGGCTATAATCACTAGTGTTCCTTTTTACCAAATAAATTAAAGTTGATAAAAATGTAAGTCATTCACGCACATATACCAATAACCCTTTTTTCTCGATTTGCACACTTTTCTTGTTTCAATAGTGAAAACACTGTAAGCTTTTCATTAAATAGGAAACGAATGTACACTTATATAATCAATTATGAACAAATACTAATAAAAAGTTTAACTCATTTAAATTTAATCACAACATCATTTTAACAACGTTATAATCCGTCTTAATATGTCAGCTCTGATCTGGGTCAAACTGCTTGAAGACTGAAAATTAAACAGTCAGCAATATTATAATTTTGCATTCCTTATTGTCAATATATCCCTCCGTTTAGAAATAAAATTCTTGGGATGGTGGCTGTTAATAATCTCATTATATTGAGCAATATTATGCTAAAATAATCTTTAGGCTAGATTACTGTTTTATGAAACAGTGTAATAAAAAATGTAAACAACAAAGTAAAATATCATAATTACTTCTGGAATATTTTTTTAAAACACAATTTATAGTTATGTTCTAAGATCATTTTTATACGACCTGTTTACGATATGTTTATTACATATTTTAGTTTATTCTAACAATACTTTAGACCAGTTTCCTGTTGTTGTTTTTTACCCCCTTTTGCAGATTTTTATACTTCACAACAATAAGTCTAAAAAATTGTCCCTTACTTCAATTCAGTGTAAAAGTATATATTGTTTGTCCTTCGGGATTATTGATTCCTGAACGAAAGTATTTAAGATTGAATATAGCTTATAATTAGGCGGTGCCAGGGTGCTAGGGGCATGAGATGTGTTGCACTTTTACAGTATCTCTCATTAAGTGACTCAATCAAACCGAGTCTTCAATTTTCATTCTCGCATGATGTTTCTGTTTCATGGCTTCTTAGAGATTTCCCTTGTCTAATATTTTCTTTAATATATTTATATACAGTTGGATGACATTTAATTAAAGCAGAAACAAGGTGTAATATTAAAATTATTGAAACACCGTGTACTTTGATCGAGATTGGCCTTTCTTATTGCTTTCTTATTGCTGCCCGAATTGTTGTTTTTCAATAAACGACATATGTCAATTATCACGCGCAAAGTTTTAATTCTAAATACCGATCCATGCAATTTGTTGTATTTGTTTTAAACACAATTCATGATTGCTTAATAAACACAGCTCATGTACTCAAGTAGGAAAATGTATACAGATAGCCAAACTTCGTGTCGTATTATTTACACAATAAAACGGCTGACAAAATGAAACACCTAATAAGCTACTAATATTTTGGTCCGTTACTTTGTCTCGTAAATTAAAATGTCAGCAGATGCTGTATCTTGAATAGAAATTGCCTTTTAGAATGTCTAAATACAGGTATTGATGTTCTAAAATTGTCGATGGAGTAGTTTCTTAAATCAAAATACATCAGGGAATTATTTTAATCAGATCATAATCTGCAAGCTTAGCTCAATAAGGAGAGCATAGGACTTGCAATCCTGTGGGTCGCTGGTTTGATAACCGGACGAGGAAATATTTCTCCATGACATTTGAACTTAGTCTTTGAATCTTCTCATCTCTAATTCAGATATCATGTGGAATTAGTCCTTCACTTACAGAGTTATCCAGGAAAGCCGGCTGATTGGAAATATAACCAAAACGCGTTTGAATTTGCAAAGAAAAAATCTTGATAAATGAATGAATAAATAAACAAATATCAGATTTGTAAAAACAACATTTTATATGTAAAAATAACAGTTTAAGAGTAAATACAACTTCCCTGCATTCACGAAAAAGAATTATTCCATGGCAAAGAAGTACATCATTTCCTTGCACTTTGTGCATTCGGGTTAATTCAGTTTTGGATACATGCAGAGAAAAGAAAGTAAGAAAAGCAAGAATATCGAAGTAATGGGCATTGAACATGCTAATTAATTTCTTAGCAAATTGTCGACCAGTTGTGAAAATGTTTTATGTCAAAGCAAATCTTAGAGATATTTGAAATATTAAAGCTTTGTAAATGGCTCTTATTGCACAGTGATGTATGTAAGTATCGACCGTCATCTTAAACTCCACATCAAATATTTCAATGTTGCAACTCCAATATAAGTCAGTACTCGAGATTTAAGCAGAACTCAATTGACACCTTCAGAACTCTGGAACCCAAAGTACGTTGATAGGTAACATATTAACGTACTTTTGGGACAATTTCACGATTTTGACCACAAAGTGCGTTAGACCCCATAGTGTGGTTTTACAAAGTTTCAGATATATACAAATATGTAAATGTTGACAACGTCTAGACTATTTTGTAATGCTTGTGTTTCAATGCATAAAAATAATTTAAAAAGAAAAATGTCTCTTCCTAAAAGCAACAAATATGCAAATGTCATGGTTTTGTCCAACAAACAACATTTTTGTTAAACATATTTGTTGGACCGTATTTGGTACAAAAACGAATATGGTACAAATGTACCATATTCGGTCGAATATGGTACAAATGTACCATATTCGGACCGAATATGGTACAATTTTCGACCGAATATGGTACAAACATTGTACCATATTCGGTTGGAATAAGTTTTTCTATGCTCGCCAAAACGTATTTGGTACATACCAAAAAAAACTCATAAAATGAAAATGCCCTACGTATATGGTACATAAATTATGTATTTCTTAATAAATGAAATAGTCTGCCGATGTGTAAACTTTTTTTTCAAACTCAAATACATTGTATTAACCTAATATTGGAAGTGACAAAAGTATCATCATCATCATCATCATCATCATCATCATCGTCGTCGTCGTCGTCGTCGTCGTCGTAACTAGCAGTAACAGAAACAGCTAACCTAACCACACTTTACATGGATTTTGCTGGTTGTGTAACTGTTTCGCCGGCTAGGTCAGTCGGTTGCGCGTCAGATTGGCACGCAGGCGGCCTGGGTTCGATTCCCGGGCGGGCCAGATACTTTCGTGGAGATTGGTCACGAAATGATTTCCACGGCCATTCTTCCCCTACCGCTGTTTCAAGTAGGGCAGTTGTCAATTACTGGCGAATGTATCTGCTTAGTACTGGTTACTAAGTACTAGTACTCTAAGACTAGAGACATGCTTGCTCCAGGTAACTCTGTAAAAGTTTGAGGATTATCGCATTTTGGTTATGTTCATAGAGTGTGAACTTGTAAGGGTAAAGGTAGGCGAGCAAATCCATGAAGCGCGCCAGCGCTTCTTGGAAAATTTGATCGTTTAATACCCCTCGGTATTAATGCTTATATTTCAATACATTTTAATAATAATTGGTAGGTTTTGTCCAGATATGATTGCTGATGATGATGATAACAAACGTATTTTGATGATTATGACAGCGATGTTTATCGGTCGATGATGATTATTATAATGATGATGATTATGATGACAAATGTGTTTTGATGATGCTGACGGCGATTTTTATCGGTAGATTATGATGATGATGATGTGCTGACCGTCGTTATCATCATTACAAAACTTTTGTCATCATCATCACCATCGACCGAAAAACATCGCAGTTATCATCATCACATTTTTGTGATCTTCATTACGATGATGATAATGGTGATGATGATGATGGTGTTGATGATGATGATGACCTTGATGATTGTGGTGATAATGATGGTGATGATGATGACAATGATGATAAAAGTTTGTGATGATGATGATGACGGTAATTTTGATCGTCGTCATCATCATCAAAACTTTTGTCATCATCATGACGATGATGATGATAATGGCGTTAATGGTGACGATGATGATGATGGTGTTAATGGTGACTATGATGATGTAATTGATGATGATGACAATGGTGATGATGATTGGGGTTTGATGATTGTGATGATGATAACTGCGATGTTTATCGGCCGATGATAATGATTATAATGATGATGATGAAAAAAGTTTTTTATTATGTTGACGCCAATGATTACCGGCCGCCGATGATGATGATTATGATGATGATGCTGATGATGATGATGATGATGATGATGACGATGACGATGATGATGGTGATGATGATGATGATGATGATGATGATGATGATGATGAGATGACGATGATGATTATTTTCATGATGGTATTGATGACGTTGATGCAAATTGTAGTTATGATGATGATGATGATGATGATGATGGTGATGATGATGATGATGATGATGATGATGATGATAATGATAATGATGGTGATGATGATGAGATAACGATGATGATGATGATGATGATGATGACGATGATGAGTGTGTACCATATTCGGAACGAATGTGGTACATTTTTCATCCGAATATGGTACAAGTTTGTACCATATTTGGTCAGGCATTTTACCCCAAAACTGCAGATACGTATATGGTACAATTAGACAGTTGTACCATATTCGGCCGAATATGGTACAAATTTGTACCATATTCGTTTTTGTACCAAATACGGTCCGACACATATTTATTAATAACAATCCAATTATAAAATATCACAGCAAAGATTTATATATCATATACAATGTTCTCGAGAATTACGCCATTTTCTTCACCTCAGTTGTTAATTACAAGTTAATTACTCAGTTGTTTGGGGGTAAGGAATTATAATGCCTTCTGACATTGCTACTAGGTGACATGGTATTTGTACCATATACAGGAACAGCTCATGATTGTCTAGAAATCAAAACTGAGTTAGTTTTGAATCAGTATTACTTTTCCTTGTCATCGCTTATAGCTCCGTACTCTAAGCAGAGTCTTATAAACGTGACCGTCATATGGCTGAGGTTATAATTATTGAATTATAAAGAAAAATAAATCTCAACTTTAAAAGATGTAAAATGTTTCATCGTGTCAGTTACGTCAGCCACGACTTATAACCATATGGTAAACACCACTCAAGTCCTTAAACTATAAAAAAAAATCGTTCCAGACTGTGGCAGCTCAAGATGTATTATTTCACAGCATAGTTTAGACAGCTATAACTGCTTGATAAGCTTCTAATATTTTGGTCCAAAACTCATGAAACTTTATCTAGAAAAAAACTCAAAATGTTCGCAGATGTTGAACTTGAAATACACTTGCTTATTCAAATTTGTAAATATTGTTATTGACATATCCACACAGAAATTGTTGGTAAACTTCTTCATAGAAAGGTTAAAATCAAAATTTTTTAACCCTCATTCGAAAAGACGCATTCCTCTTGATCCGGGTATAATTAATGTTTTTGATACCGATTATGAACAATATTTAAATCTCTGAATGACTGTAAATAATTTTTTTTAAAAGGAAGGAAAAAATAATTATTAGTTTAAGCGTTTGCGTTTAAACTATTTATTTTTACACACTACGTCGAAGTATTTTTATAACACCATGTAAATATGGCACCTCCTCCGAACATGTCATTTAGTCTTGTTCGTGCATGCCCAGTAGACTGGGTATATATAAATCGAGCGCCCTCCTGCAATATTCTTCTTCTCACTTCCCCTCGGAGCGTGCACGCCGCTGAGAAGGCACAAGGCATCGGCAGAAGATTCACAGCTTGGCGGATAGTATACTAATAAATTTATGTACCCGTTATGGTTTAGCGGGACTGTTACTTCGTCAACAACTGCGGACCAGCTGCCGGTGTCCTGACTTATGCCGAGGGGAGTGGCCCTACAAAGTAGGCTTATTGTCGACAAAGATGGTGTGCTAGGGTGCGTGAGCCCCTAGCACGGTTAGACGGCTTGAACGGCAGGCCTTTTGCTGGCACCAACAACCCTTTCCAGGGGTACCCTTTCATATTGTCTCAGGTTACTGTACATTTAGGTTTTCATTGACCACCGTACAGTGACCTACGTTTGGCTCAAAATTCATATCTTTGGCTAATACTCCGTGGAAATTGCATCGAGGTAAGTTATCACCACTTTGTGCTTCAAAACATGACTGGTGGCATGTCCGGGGTCCCCGTACTCGACAGCGAAAGCTATATTTGTGCCATTACGGGCGAATGGTCCCTAAATATATAGGCATTTACTACATGCAAACATACATGCAATATTCTTATTGATCCAGTTTCTTAGGCTCTGAAGATGCCATGAACAAAAACGGAATAAAACCACCATACCTTCACATTTGCTTTGCTGTTTATTTCTTCTTTAGGTATGAATACCCGCCGCAAGTACTAAGCACTTCTTCGTTATGACTGACATTAGCATTTCAAGAGTTAAAATGGGTTTCACGGCATTTGGAAGCTTAATTTACCGACGTCGATTGCCAGACAATTATCATTTGAA
Organism: Ruditapes philippinarum; assembly: GCF_026571515.1. NCBI lineage: Eukaryota > Metazoa > Mollusca > Bivalvia > Venerida > Veneridae > Ruditapes > Ruditapes philippinarum. The sequence goes on from NW_026865272.1 coordinate 188,538, forward strand.
TCCGACGATGATTCAAACACAAATTTAACTGGCTAGTGTAAAAACATAGCAAACTTTCATTTCGGACAAATATGGGAGGATAGCATATAATTGACTTCAACAATCGATAACTTTCTGTCGATAATTTTTGTAGATTTAATCTTTGATTATGTTATATGTAACCGGTGACAAAACCAAACACTTTTTTTATAATGAACTTATTCCATCCGAAAATAAAACAAATCTATTTATTAGTTATATTCCGAAGAATTTATGTTGCTCTTTTTCTTCCAATAAGCGAAAATCTAACATAAAATAATAGGTTTCGGCAATTGGTGACGGAGAAAAACCTATTCTATAATATTATATGAAAGCAGGCTAAAATATTATAACCTTGAGGAACTCAAGAAGTTACAAGCCTACTATTGGAAATGGTACTACTTTTGTTCTTGTTAGAAAAGATTTTAAAATATGGACACTAATATTAACTGAAAAATGAAAAAAGGTTTTTTTTTGTATTTTTGTTTTTGTTTTTCTTAATATACAACAAAACGCGCGTTATACAAGCTGATTGTCAAAACGTTTTGGGTACATTTAATTTGACATTTTATTTTGAAACAATGAGATTGTTTTCCTCGATGTAGTAAAGTGCAGTATATATCTACTACATGTATATATTTCATCTTCGGCCGTCTGTCTGATCTGGCTCTAAAATGCTATAAGGTCCTCCCTGTATTTCTGAAATATGTGGATTATCAAATAAAGCGTGAATATCTTCAATGATCCTTCATCAAATAAAGCAGAACAATTGTTTTCGTCCACGTGATATACATGCCAATAATTCCAGATAGATGACTTTTTATTAGCTTCTCCTTGCGAGTCGTAAGCTTTCTGAGAATAATTGCCAATTATCTAATATATAACTTCGCGTGTGGTGATTCTAATACTAAAATAATAATTATTACAAAGAATTGAGGTGACGTTTGGTTCTGCGAAAACTACTTATTATTTTGATGTTTGTTTGTATGGGTTTTTGCATTTTACGTTACGTGCTTTAACTGTAAATACCAATATCAAGATAAAGGACACATGATGGCAATTGACAAACCTTTGTCTAAAAAGTTTCAAAAAAAATACAAGCAGATGTTGAAATTAATATAAAGAATATGTCATATCTAAATTACGGGTATTATATAAATAATCAATTTAATTGCTTCCAACAGAAGGCAAATATCAAAATCGTAACCTTTTCCCAGACGGAAACATTTGTACATTTTCTTTAAGCATTCTGCTTCTTAAATGATCCTTATCAGCACTCAAATATAATATAACATAATTCACAGCAATAATTCAGCTAAGATATTTATCCGTATTCAGATCTGCTACACTAAATTTAAAAACGCGGCATTCAGCTATCCAATTCATCTTTGTTATATCTTTTCAAATGTACACACCACCTTTACAGACAAAGGGAAGCAATTCAAATATATTCAATAAATTCAAACCAGACATTTATTACAGATATACAAACACATCAAGCAATGCTAATGTTGAACACAAATAAAACTTACAGCATGATTTATTTTGAGGTTGTACAAAATAGAATTATCAGGTATGTTTATGGTCTTTATTGTATAATGTATAGTTATACAAGTACACACAAGCAGACAAAATTAAACTTGTGGTGGCTGCACCTCAAACAATGCTGTTGTGTTGAGTTGAACGAAAGTTCTGAAAAAAGAAAAGAAAACACAAACTTAATATTATTATGAAACAATATCTCGCTTATTTTCGTAAAGAATGCCTGCTGAAGACATTTTTTTCAATATGTTACTGCATTTTGTTCAGAATACTTGAAAGTTCGATAATAACCCTCGTATGAACACATCTGCGGATGTTTCTTAATTCAAAGTTCACTATTTTCGTGTCTCTGCTTCAGCCGGTGAAAGTGAGCGTGGACCGTAACTTGCACTTTCCAATACTGTCTATAAACAGGCTCAATCAAACCGAGCCTGCAACATTTTCAATTTTATCGTTTTTCTCTATTTAAAGAGGCCTTTGCCGGCTTACAATACATACTACTATTCAATTTCTAAGATTATCTTTTAAATCTATTTGTAAAGGGCCGGGTACGCGTTATTGCACTATGTTATGACTTTTTTACCGTTACATATAAAAAAGAAGCCGGTTTTAGATGCATCCAGGTTAAAACGATGTACGACGTACATTTACAACAACAAACAAAACAGCCATCCACAAAACACTGTTCTTGGTATTGCTTTAAATACATTGAAAACGTGTAGCATTAAGGTCTAATGTAGAATGACATAATATTCCGCTACCATGATTGCCGCTTACAGACTTATAGCTACCAAATTGATATAGGACTCTTTTAAAATGGAATGTGAAATATTTAGTCATATATTTTAGGAGGCTTAGGGCTTAGCAGGGATGGCTTTAAAATGTTGCCTATCTAGCTTTATGGAGTAATTTCAATAGCAAATTGTATGCTGCAACTGAATTGTGTTGCCATCGCCGACCGAAAGACTGGAATACATGTTATACCATGCAAGAAAGACACAGACGTCCTTTGACGGTAAGAATTATAAAAATCACAATATGACTTTGTATGTTTAAGAAGCTATGCGTCTTACCTATCAAAAGCGTCTAATGGTCCTGATTCGTACGTCCCTCTTGCATTTGCGATGTAGACCTGATTGTTGGAAAGGTCATACACTGCAATATGTAGACTTCCGGATTGCTCGATTGAAACTACGTCACGGATAACTACATCCGGTGACAGGTTACCATGGTGTTTAGTTAGTTGACGGGCTAGAACCTCGCTAAATCCAGGACACAACCAGTCCATTCCTGTAACACAGTAAAAGACACTTTTAAGGTGATACATTTTGTTTCTGAAAATTATATATTCATCTAGAGATGCACTGCTTTAAAGTTATGATACAAAATAATTATAATTTATATCATACAAGATCGTGTAATTACCGTAATAAACGATGTCTTTCACTTTTGGGTGCCAGGATGCCTCTGGTTCCATATCCGTGTCTGTGTAAAAGTTGGGGCCCCAGACCCGGAGTATTTTAAAAGCCAAAGAAAATTGGGGGTTCTTTTAAAAATTTAAAATTTTGTTTGTATTAAATTTCCCCTAATACCCTATTTTACAAACAAAAGGGTTTCCGGGTATAAAATGTGTCATATCGTTTTTTAAATTTAAAAATTTAAATTCATTAAAAAATTTAACCCGATTGTTTTAATTCCCGGGCCCTTTTTTTTATATTTGTACTTTCCCAAAAAATTAAAACCATGTGAAAATATATGAAAAAACCCTTTTATAATTCCCGCACACAAAATTTTTGAAAAAAATTTTGTACAAGGATTATAATTTTAGAAAAAAAAATATATACACATCATTTTGGCGTTTCATAAATCAGACAGTTTGTCACCGACGAAAAATAATTTGCTCTTACAAACAATTTATGTTAAAAATTCTGTAAAGACTGCCAAGACAAAGAAGTAAATGTACTACAGAAAATGCACAAATGAACTCAAATTCTGCCATCAGTCCTTGTAAATCTTGTTGCTGTTCTTTAAATCAGTTAAAACTAATATATTTGCAAAACGATTTGGCAATTTAAATTTCTGTTAATTTGCACCTTTATTACAGGTGTTATTGATTAAAAGAAAAGAACAACGTTATTGTGACATTGCGTTGGTAATGCTACAATTGTAAAACACTGAATAATTCGAATCATCAAGAACATCAAGAATATTGTAAGGGACTATGAATATCTATCAAATAATTTACTTTCAGGACCTTGTAATGAATATATCAGTTTAAAACAAACTATGTGTTATGACAATTTGAACATCAAACTAGCATAATTTATTGACAAGTGAGGTAATACTGTTCAGTCAATGCTTAAAAACTTACCTGCCAGGAATCCTGAACTTTACCTGTCAGGATTCCTGAACTTGCCTCAGCCATTCATATTTGCTGATTTTATTTGTTTAGATAATTTTCTGGTAAAGGAAGGAATTAAGACCATGATATAGGACATTCTGAGGCTCTAGGACTTTATAAGGCACTATAAGGAGGTTTATACTTCAAGACATGATTTATTTACTTACTTTGTTTATCCTGGCATCAAAATGGCCGACAAGAGTTGTCTACCTTGATTCAAAACTTAAAATGACCTAATTTTCATAAACATATACAAATACTTACCATTTTACATGTAAGAACAAAGAATGTAATCTTTATTTACCTAAGACTTAAGTTAATTTCCAAATATTTAGCTGGCATTGCTGTATTTCATAATAATGTTGATGACCAGTATGACCTCTAAGTTTGTCAGGAGGGAAAATTCAAATTCCTGGCACTTGGAATCTTTTTATATCAATAGTTCATTTTTCTAAGCTATAACCATGATTGTTTTTGGTACAGATATTAAGTGCATCAAGTTAGGCATGTAATCCAAGTGTTTATTGCATATTTTGTTATTTGTTCACTTTGTTAATTTACATTTTCTAAATTATTCCTGTCAATATGGCTGCCATTTTAAGAAATCCCTGCCTTTCCTGCCAGACTGCCAGGCCAAATGGAATGTTATGATTGGTCAATTGTGACAGTCCTGGCTATTTCAGAGTCTATGTAAGTAGCCATGGCAGGCTGTTTTCGGTTTGCATTTTGGCTTTAAATCCTGACAGTCGCGAAAACTAGTGACAAGAGCATTTTGTAATATTTTCATGGAAACTTTTATTGTTGAATCTAGCAAATTTAGTGCTCTTCAGAGTTGAATAAAGAAATTGTAGAATAAATCTTTTATCAATAAAAGTTGTTATTTGAACAGTTTTTGACTTAGCTTACAATATGATACTAAATATACTAATACAACAATAGCAAAAGTTCGTAAAGTTGTTTTCACCTTAGCGTCGCCCACACCAAGGATAAGATCACATGTTCGATGGGCGTTCTTCATTCTGTGCATAGCGTCAGAGAGTGAACTGTCAAACTGTAGCACATCCCGTAATATGTACTGAAAATAAGGGCACAAAATAGATGAAAATATAAATTATTGAAACCTCTTACAATGGTTTTATATTATTGACTTTTATTGCTGGAAATTTTGATTGGTCTCTTATAAATTTAAGAGGTTCTTGTAAGAAAGATACCAAAATACCCGAGCAAGAAAAACAAAGTGCACCTAGACCTAGATTCTCCTGGCTGTTAACTGTTTCATATCAATGGCACAACAAAGCTCTCTCTAGTTGGCATATAACACTTAACTTGAAAAACACATATTTGTAAATTGTAAATAAGACAATGTGCCATTATTGACCGAGATCAAATTAAAGATGATTTAAAAAAAACATGATGTGTAATACTGAACGTCAATGCTGGAATGACTTGAGAGGCACAGTTGTCAATTTGTGACACTGTCTGATTACAGATTTAGGGGTCAAAAGTTCGACCGTACTCTTCTCCAATAATAATAATAATTAAAAAATTATAATAATTAATACACAAACAATCTTCTGGAGTAGTTGTCCACCTGAGTTTTCGTTGTGGAATAGAAGTGTTTAACATATTTCACACACGGTTTATTGATAAGGTTTTGTCAAGTTGCACTAAAATATAAAGAAAACAAAATTTGATAAATGAAAAAAAAAATAAATAAAGAAGTAAAATAAAAATTATTTAAAAGGAAGTGATTATAAATCATACCGTAAAAGGAATACCAAATCTAGACTCCGATCCGAAGGAAGCGTCAGGGAATGATACACCAATCTCAGATATAGCCATTTGTTTGGAGTTAAAACCTGGAGTTGACAAAATAGCAATATTCTCTATTAATTTTATACAGCTGAAATTTAACACTTCAAAACAATATCAATGTCTCCAGTTATGATGAACTGAAACGCGAGATTCGTTAAAAATTGCCAATTGTTTGTTTTGTTTTTTTCTTTAAAGTTATTAACGTTTTAAGATATGTTTAGTACTGCAGACATAAATCCTTATGATTTTTTTGAATTGAATGATATAAGTTGATTCTTCATATTAAAAATGTGTCTATGCTTGTTCGACTGATCATTCCTCGAGCGTATCATAAAGGTCTTTCATTAACACTACTACTATGTGTTACACTTGAAGCACCCAGTCAACTAATTATAACAACTGTAAGCTTTACCACATTCTATTTTTATTGCATATTCTTGAACCATATAAATAGTGTTATGTAAAAGGTTTTGTACCTGTGATGGAGCCGAACCAGCCCGTCCAGCCTATATTAGCGAAGGCGTGTCCATATTTTGGATCCGACGGGTGATACACAGTTACTTGAGGGAAATCTTTGAAAGGTCCTGATAAATACAATCAACAGCATGAAACATTAAGGTTTCTTTGTTCGGTTTTACGGTGCACTAACAAAGTTTAGGTCATATTAAGTATAGTATAGCTACAGGTCCAGATCAACTCCCAGCAAGACTTCTAAAGGAAGCAGCTACAGAACTTACTCCTGTATTTACACTGTTCTTCCAGGCATCTGTGGACCAAGGAATCATCCCTGACGACTGGAAAACGGCCAACGTGGTACCAATTTTCAAGAAGGGCGACCGCAGTAAAGCAGAGAACTACAGACCTGTCTCTCTTACTTCCATAGCATGTAAGGCACTTGAGCACATCGTTACAAGCACCATTATGAAACACCTTGACACCTACAACATACTTACAGATGCCCAACATGGATTTTCGTAAACGCAGATCCTGTGAGACTCAACTTTTTACTGACAGTCCAGGACCTTGCTCGCAATATGGACTCTGCTGGTCAGACTGATGTCATTTTATAGATTTTTCCAAAGCTTTCGACAAGGTCCCACACCACCGATTACTTACAAAACTTCAATTCTATGGTATACGAAACAACCTACTAAAGTGGATAAACAGCTTCCTAGGGGATCGGAGCCAGAGTGTGTTACTAGACGGCAGCAAATCAGGTGAAGCCACCTGTCCAGTCAGGTGTCCCACAAGGCAGTGTTCTAGGACCTCTCTTATTTCTCATCTTCATTAATGATCTACCCAACTATGTATCACCTGAATCCACCACTAGAATGTTTTGCTGACGACTGTGCCCTTTACCGCTCTATCCACTCAGACCAAGATGCTATAGCCCTACAAAAAGACCTAGATGGACTACAAAGATGGGAAAGGGATTGGTTGATGGAATTCCACCCTCAAAAAATGCCAGATACTCCAACATAACAAACAAGAGAAAACCAATCAGACAACCATATAACATCCATGGACACATCTTAGAAGAAGTAGATACAGCAAAATATTTAGGCCTCAACTTCCAAAAGTCACTAAACTGGAACCAATCACATTGATCTAACTACAAAGAAAAGCCAACAATGCCACATCCTTTCTACAGAGAAACATCAATCAATGCCCAAGAAGGACCAAAGAGCTCTGCTATATGACCCTCGTGAGACCTCTGGTGGAATACTCCTCTATCATCTGGGACCCTTTCACTGAGGCAAATATCTGGAAACTGGAGATGGTGCAGCGCCGAGCAGCAAGAATGGTCTTTCTCAGACTACAGAAGAACCAGCAGTGTGACATCGATGCTGCAACACCTACAGTGGCCTACCCTCCGAGAACGCAGAGCCCATGCCAAGGTGACCATGATGTACCGTATAGTAAATGGCCTAGTAGAAGTCCCTACATCCAACCTCACCCCAGTCATCTCTGTTCGAGGACATGGACTTCACTACCTGGTACCATTTGCAAGGACCCAGTGCTACCAGCGATCCTTCTTCCCAGACACCATCCGCCTCTGGAACAGTCTTCCCCAGACAGTTGTAAGTTGTACAACCATAGACAGCTTCAAGAGGGAAGTACTCCCACTCACTCTCCGATAGACAGTCCGGTGTTTTTACCTTTTTACCAGCACTATACATAGTACTTTTTTAAATCACTCTTGTACATAGACACTTCTCACACCGCGCTGCGCTAGTACGAGTATACGCCGGAAGGTGTCTGTACTATATTGGAAGAAGAAGTATATAAAAGGCAAATATTGCCCAAATCTAAGTAAAGAGTCATTTAGTTAAATAAGACCTAAGAAAAATGTTCCGTAGGAGACATAAAGGCAATGGGTACAGAAAAAGAATTACATGTTTGATGTTCTCATATCAGACGACAGTTTGTAATGTCCTTTTTAAGCGGAAATTATTTCCCTGTATTAGTAAAGAATAGAAGTCGCCATATAACATTACATTTAAAGTCAATTACCGTCTGTATTCCAGTCTAGAGCACGAAGCTGCAGTAGGGAACCAGGCTGTTTCACAGCAGAGCCCCAAGCACCTACCATTGAACAATCACCTTTCCTGTAAATAAAATCTGTATTTTTGGTGTTAGCGCCACTGATGGAAGAAGTTTTTTGCGGGGACGTTTTGTAATAAAATATGGTGTATAGGGAAACAGTCCGGCGACTTTATCGTCGATCATATTTTAAGACATCAACTTTAGTAAATTCACGGTAATAAGATAGGTTTTTTTCGCAATTCACATGTCTTTAGTATTATAACTTGTCTTAAAAAGACATTCAAACTCTGAAACTGAATAAATTCTATTGTTGTTTTTGTGTTCTTGTTGTTATTGTTTTGTATTTTTGCTGTAGGATGTTTGTTTTCATATTGACTTCAGGTAAATTTACAGGTCATTCGCCATCCTATTCACGGTTTTTTTTCAGAATCATTACATGAATTATTTTGTTGTGACATTACTACTTATTAGAATATATGACAAATATTACTTGTTTTAGCTATTGCGAATAATTACAGTTAGACTGATATAAAAATAAAACCATCTTACGTTAACTCTCCAATCATATGAATTCTCAATATCATCTGTAATGACATAAAATACTGAACAATAGGACAGAGTTGTGAAGCAAATTATCATTAATATATATTCAGTAATTTATGGTGGCTGATTTGTGCCATGTCGAATTTTTGCTCCGCGGGGCGTCACGCGAAAACACGACACATTGATCACGGTCTAGCACTCCGCGAAGCGAAAGCCGTAAACACTGTGTTGTATTTTCGTGTTTTTACCTCACATCCCGCGGAAGTGAAAATACGACACGGCATGAATCACCCACCTTAGTAACTTGTCAATAGATGCTGACTATTTATTCCACAAAAATATGATTCACATTATAAACTATTTTAAACTACTTTTGGCTAGGATGAAATACCTTGATATATATGATAATAGTTTACAGATGATCCTCTACAAACCCACGAGACTTCAAGAGAATAATCATTCTAAACTTAAACTGAACAGACAGATATATTTTAACGACGATACTTTATACTAAAATGGGATAATATAACTAAAGCTAAATTCCTTTTTAATGCAAAGTACATGTCTTATAATAATTAACTCGTCATTTGTATGTATCAAGACTATGTAAGTAAAAAAGAAGGGATTGTCAGTCATGTTCTAAAATAACATCGGGAACTTTTACCTTATAATCAAGGCCCGTGGCATCTGCCAGACCTTTGGCCTCCTGAAAAAAATATTCTCCTGTGAAAGGTCTTGTAACATCTATTTCTGCATCAAGCGCAACATCAAGGCTGAAAATATGTTTTAAAAACAATGTTCCATTGAATAGGTATATATATGTTTTTAAAATTTGTTGAATCTGTATTATCGTTAAGACATATACATTAATTATTATATTAAGTATATAAGTACATATGGACTGGCTATATGTTATGTTTCACTCACCTGTAATGTATACATATAACGTTTGTATGCCTTTTTATCGCTTTTAGCCGTCCATTTAGCTCAATAGGTAGAGCGTTGGACACGATTCCCGGACGGCGCAGGTCACTTTCGTTGTGATTGATCATGAAATCGGTCATTCGCACTGTACCTCTCCTTTTGCATGTACAGAAATAATCAGTTCCTTGCGAAAGTAAAGACAACTAGTACTGGTAAACTGCTTGACAGCCTGCCCAGGAACGATGCGGTGGCTGAACTGTGCTCTGGTTAATTCAATTTGGCTTACTGTCGTGATTCGGAGTAAAAACTAACACCACCACCACAACTTTTTTTTATCGCGGTCAGTCTGATCAATATGGACAGTAATTACAGTCTCCATTACTTAAAGAAAATTAAAGGGAAGATGGGAAATATTATTTTATAACTATACAATATTTTAGCGTACAATTATACATAAACTTACTTATACTAGCACAAACGTATGTATTACTAGCATATAAAATATAATTAAATCAAATAACTAAGAAGACATTGGTATTTAGACCACGTATTTTTTGTTCTAATTTACATGGTTTAAAGAGAACTATCAAGAAAATTCACAATTAAAATGGTTTCCTGCGGGAACACTTTTAATTATATAAAGATATTTCATTTAACTATTTTCAACATTGTTTTGGGAGAGGGGGATAAATAAACGTTTGTATCAGAAATATAGTTGACAATAGAAGAAGGTCTTTGGAAACTGTGACCGTTGATGACCGAAAAAAGTCGAACATAAAACAATTATTTCTTTTTAAGAAAATGATTAAATAGGCCTACCATTTTATGAATAATTCCAAGCAAAAAAAAAGTAAACACACAAGTTAACGCAGAAAATATCTCTATTTATTATATACTTACAAATGAAATATTGAGAAATATTGATGAAATAAAATGCGTATTTTCATTTTCCGTATTTTCACTGTAAAAATTTATTTTTCACTGCAGTGAAACATATTTTCCGTATTTTCACTGGTGTCTTGCCGGACTACTTTTTTTAAAATTCTGCCAGTACACAAAATTTAAGGGAAAGTCTTTCAAATTTTAATGTCAAAAAAGAGAAAAATGTATATAATAAACAGAAAATTCAAGTTTTGTATATAAATACATGATTTATTTTCATCTTGTGGCATGAAAATTACCATATTTCACTCGTGGCTACCGCCACTCATGAAATATTTATTTTCATTCCACTCGATAAAAATAAATCATGTATTTATAGACAAAACTTCAATATCCTCTATTTATTATGGCAGATGCCACTACAAATATTTTAATTTTGTACATTTTCAGTATAAACAATTTATTGTTTGAAAAATTTGAGATACATATATTAAAGAAACGATGATAATTATCAAATGCATCATTCAAGTTTTTCCACCTTAAACGGTAGAATAATTATAGAAAATAAGAAATATCACGTAATAGTTTTTTGTTCTTATTTAGGTGTAATTCTGACTAATTCCCTAGAGGTAATTCCGTAACGTACCGACAAACGGTATTTAGCCAGGATTTCTAAAAGGTCAATTAACCAATCGTGTACGGTTTACAGATCACATGCTCCTCCATGTACCGAAAACAGGTCACGTGCTCCTCCATGCCTCAAAGCCAGCCCGCATAGCTCAATCGGTTAGAGCGCGAGACTTGTAATCTCGACATTGTGGGTTCGATTCCCGGGCTGGCCAACTAAAATTACTAATCAGTCTTTCGGATGAGACTTTAAATCGAGGTCCCGTGTATGGGTGCTTAAACACTTGGCACGATAAAGAACCAGGAGAAGCTTCTGGAATTGGGGCATTTTTCTGTATCTGTAATTGCACTATCCTCCGAAAAATAAAATGACTAATACTCTTCTGGAGGGCTCGCCCATATGGGCAACCGGTGGCGAGTATAAATAAACGCAAATACACACAATCCATGCCTCAAAAGTTAAACGCGTACCAATACCCTGCGGTCTCCAGACAGCAGGGAATAAATGATGTCATACAAAAACCAATATAGCATTTAATGTCTTTACTGATCTCACCATGTTAAAGATACATTCAAATTAAGATAAATTTAAAACCTCAATAGTAATGTGAGTCTTACCCTTTGTCAGCAACTTCTTTTAAGAACCAAGGCTTGAAAATATGAACGCTACCATTTATCGCTAAAACCTGTTTGTTCAAATGAAAACAAGAAAAAGCAGAATGTCATTTTCAAATTCATGATATATGCATTAATTATAGTAGTTAACAATGTTTCATCTACTTATTTTTGGTATATGGAAGGTGTTGTGCCTAAACTTTCATTGAATGATGATATAGATTTGATTTCATAGCATGTATTATACACATTAAAACCTTTTATGTTTCCTATAAATTCATCAGAATAATTGCGATTGTATATTAAATCATATTTCAGACTTATGCAGAATTTAAAAAGTATTGACAATAGAACACAACATATCCGTGGTTACAGTGTGACTCAAATCAACGGACACTCATTGATCATTTAAGCAAGGCTTCTTAACATAAAAATGAAAGGTAAAAAATAAAGTATTCACGACTTTCATGATATAAAGATGGTTGGTAAATTACCACTTGTTGTTCCATGTACGTCCAGACAGACTGTATAAAACGGAAGGCCTCGTCTTTTACCAGTGACCCATGCGCATAACCCATCTCATATGGCGTTCCTACGTTGAATAAAATTAAATTTTAGTACAATGCAAGGAATTCGTATAAGTACCAAATGTCCGTCGTTTTCCGTGTCAAAATTAGACATGTTTATCATCGGTCATGTTTGAATATTTAAGAATAAGGATACGGAAAGTAACGGAATAGGACGACTTTTCACGAGCTTGTGATCTTAAGCAAAAGTAACTAAAGGCACATTATGCCTTAATCAAGAAATTGTTTTAGAATTGATTGTAAAACGGAAGATGTTCATTCAATACACTGAACTAGGAAAAAAACCTTTTTACATGTCAGAAGAATATGTTTAAATAGTGAAGTCTAAATAGTGACAATTAATGATTTCAGGAATTTTGTATTTTGTGACGGCATTTTGTCCAGAATAAAGACAAAGAGTATTTACCCCAAAGATGGACAACGTTAAAGGCATCCTGCGCTTCCCCTGCAACGTAAAGTTTGCCATTTTTCACTTGACGTACAAACCTTGTTTCTCCGTGAAATACTGGGTTCAAATTTTGTTTAGCGTTAAGGTCAGGCTGGAAAGTAAAATCGGCTGCTATAGACATACACTAAATACAAAAGTGTGCTTTAGAGAATCTAGTATTTCAATAGCAATATATAGAGTTGCGGCATGACCGAATGGTTAACGCGTCGGACTAGTAATCTAAGGATTGCTGACCGTGTATCAAAGGAAAGCCTTTGTTTTCTTGATCAAAACACTGTACATTCATTGCTTAGTACTGGTTGGTTCAAGGAACGGATTCGAGAGTGTTTCAATAAGCTTATAGGCTCCAACACAATCGAACTGAAGTAACTTTGTATAAACCAAACTAATAGCAATATATCGGTAACGTGACGGGATTCGTAAATTATTATTCTCGCCATTATTAAAATTTAAACTGAAATCTGGCTTACATGCTCTAGCTGAGTTTGTTTGATTGGGTTTAACGGCGACATTGACACATTACTGGTCATACGGCGCCCAACACTTTAATAAGTAGGCCTTACAATAGTTGTTACAAGTAAATAAGTTAAAACTTATAATACAAGTTAACTTGCTTTAAGTAACCAATGGAACTGAGTTTAAAAGTTCTCTAAGTGAATTGACTAGAAACAACCTATCACGAACATGTGTAAGATCAAGATCATTACATTCAAGAATGAAATGAGCCGCGTCACGACAAAACCAACATAGTGGGTTTGCGACCAGCATGGCTCCAGACCAGCCTGCGCATCCGCGCAGTCTGATCAGGATCCATGCTGTTCGCTTACCAACTCTATTACAAGTAGAGAAACTGATAGCGAACAGCATGGATCCTGATCAGACTGCGCGGATGCGCAGGCTGGTCTGGATCCATGCTGGTCGCAAACCCACTATGTTGGTTTTGTCGTGACGCGGCTCATTAATGTTCGACAGTAAAATATTCATTACAAGCTAGACATAATGGAGTATCGTCTACTGTTAAAAAGTAAGAATGTGTAACTCTAGTATGTCCAATTCTACATTTCTATTTTTATTTACGGTTGCAACCATTTTGCCAGTAAAACGTTACATGCGTTTAATGAAAATCTTATGTCTGCCTCATTTTAATATTAGTTATAAGTTATAGTAACATTTATGTGTCAGCTAACATTGTTTCTAATCTTTTATCACCACTTTAACGATTGTTTACTGAGAGTTTAACTAATTGTTTATATCATATTTCGTATATTATCAGTAACAAAGTGTAGAAATAATATTTACCTTGCCATGACAATATGCAGTTTGTGCTGGAGTATACAGAAACACAAAAACACACACTAACGTTTGTAAAATTAACGCCATTGTTACGGTATGTCAATCTTCAAGGTCATTGGTCAGCTTATCATTAAGCAGATAACGCTGTCCCAAATAGTGTCCCATACCTCAAACATTACGCAACTAATTTAAAAATCTCAATGTAATTCTTTAATATTTGATTGTATATTATTTGTAGTCAATTTTTGGAAAACAGAATCCCTTAAGAAAGCCCAACACGGCAAAATTTAAAATGTTGCAGGCTCGGTTTGATTGAGCCTGTTTATTGACGGTAATGGAAGCTGCAAGTTACCGTCCACGCCCCCTTGCACCGACAGAATTCAACATTCAAACACGAAAATTGTGAAATTTTGAATTTAGAAACAAATGTGTTCATACGGCGGCATTAGACAATTATGCACCATTTTTATGTCATCCATTGGAAACCTAAAATCAACAAAGGGAGATAATCTGTTTTAACGGTTGCTAAAATAGGTTTTAAATATGTGTTGTAATATTTTTTTTACCCTGCTAGAACTAAGAGATGCAAAGACTCCAGTTATTCTAACCAATTTAGTTGCCTCCTACAATCACACGGGGATAAACGGGGGCTGCAATTATTATGCCTACGACATTAAGCCGAAGGTGGGGACATAGATCAGCAAGGACACAAAAAATGAAAAATATGATGCAAAATAAATAAATAAATAAATTTGAGTTAAAAGCGTTTATGCGCTTTTTATTTTAAGGTCTTTTTGCAACAAAAATATCCTGGCAAAACAGAGTAAACTAATGATCTGGAAATTGTTTCTATAGATCTTCTCCAAGTGGTAAAAATCTTGAGGAAAAAATCCACTCCAGTTACGTCAACAGAAAAACTCTCAGTGGAGAGCCACTTTCAATAAAATAATAAATACAAACCATCTTTTTTTAAATTGTATTATTTTATTAGTATAGGAAACTTGCATGCACTTTATAAACATCTTTAAAAAACATATTTTTTAAAGAGATTTTTTTTTATTTTAAATAGATTTTCCGGTCTGTCAGGATCATTTATTTTAGTACATTAAGTGTAGAGGTTTGAATAACGGCTTTAGCCAGTGAAATGGACGTAAGGGATGTTGCACCATTATACTATTATTCCTCCCAGAACTCCCTCTCTTACTGTAGCTGTTATCATAAGTATTTTATCCTTATTATTATGATATTATTGTTATTGTTAGTCATCTTATTCTTTATTCACCACCATTTTGCTAATTTTTTTCGAACGAAATCCGTCTGAAAACGGGTTGACTTCAACTAAGTTACTTCTTCATCGTAGTTCAATTTGTTCAACTAACAACTGAGAGTCCTTCGCAGCTGCTTGCATTAAAGATAAAGGGTTGATACGTTTGTGTTATTCCGATTTGAAATATGTTATAATACCTAATATATGTATTTGATCTTGATATTGATATGATAACGTAACTGCCAACATGATAACAACATTTGTGAATAAAAATGTAAATACAAGAAACATGCACACAATTTAAACAATACTGCAAACCACAGGGGGCCCACACAGTGTTTGGATGGTATACACTGCTTGATAGTGACCTTAAAATGAGATTTTAGTCATAACCTTATAATATGTATATAAATATAGACGTCTATATTTATATACATATTATAAGGTTATGACTAAAATCTCATTTTAAGGTCACTATCAAGCAGTGAATACCATCCAAACACTGTGTGGGCCCCCTGTGCTGCAAACGGGAGAAGTCCATTTTATATTTGTTTCATAATTCATTTTCAACGTTTGAAAAAAGTCTTTCATCAAATGATTCAGCAAGAGCTGAGCTTACATTTTTCATGTATACATAGAAATCCCAAAATAAACAATGCAAGTAAAAGCTAGTTTATCTGTGTTAGTTAATGTATAAAATCGGTGAAAATTTTGCCATGGTCATAAAGTAGGTAGACACCGTGTAAACAATAACAGTGAAGTGTGTATGGGACAGGTCACATCAATTAAACTGCATTCGTGGTTTATCTATCTTAGCCGACAGTTTACTTTTGTCAGAGAAAACAAATGGTTCTTTAATAAATGTGTCAGAATATTACTGTCATAATAAAAATAGCTGTATTTACAAATTTATAGTAAATAAACTGGGAGTTCATAATTTGTGACGAGAGTTTATATTTAAGAACGGTGTTACGGTCAACATTAACCATGTCAAATTGTCTGGCCCTAGAATTCAGTGAGGATGGAATAACTACAATACGAATGAAGAATGGGGAGAACAGATTTCAGTTAGCAACAATAGACGAGTGGAATAAAACCCTAGACAAAGTTTTACAGTAAGAAAGCTTTGCTTTTTAACAAGTTAAAATACATTAGTAAGCATGCACGTTGTAATTGTTTCAATATTACATTGATACAGTCATACTGCGTAAATTTTGTTAACAACCGTTGGAAACGCGAAGGAACAGGCTCCTTCAATGTATTATGGTTGACATTGAATATATGATGGATTGACATTGAATATATAATAGATTGACATTGAATATACGATAGATTGACATTGAATATATGATAGATTGACATTGAATATATAATAGATTGACATTGAATATATGATGGATTGACATTGAATATATGATAGATTGACATTGAATATATGATAGATTGACATTGAATATATAATAGATTGACATTGAATATATGATAAATTGACATTGAATATATGATAGATTGACATTGAATATATAATAGATTGACATTGAATATATGATAGATTGACATTGAATTTATGATAGATTGACATTGAATATATGATAAATTGACATTGAATATATAATAGATTGACATTGAATATATGATAGATTGACATTGAATGTATTCATGTACATTGTACTTTATTAATGTGTTTATTGTTATAATTATATAATTAATGGTTAAATTAACAGTCGACGGCCTGTACAAGTATAAATTTGATTAACTACGTATTTCCTCACTTGCGATTTTCTATATGTTTCTCTAATGTAGAAATGAAGACACAAAGGCATTGTTTATAACTGGTGAGGGAAAATTCTTCTCCAATGGAATAGATTTGCAATGGCTGGCCGTTCAGAAAGGAGACACACCACGTGTTTTTATAACGAGCTTGCAACGGCTGTTATCACGTGTTCTGGTTCTACCAATTCCTACTGTAGCTATATTAAATGGTAAATTAGTACCTGATTTACTAATATACATATCATTTAGGATGTGATATACATGAAATGACAGTCCTCAATTCATGTGTGCATAAATTTTCTATTCTTTGAGGTAATTGCTGAAATAAAGAAGACGTAAAACAAACTTTGCTTTCTACTACCTAAAAAAGAATTAATTAATTATATCAAATTATTTATGTTGAAAATTCATTTATACATATCTGAGAGAAAAGAGAAAAAATATGTCCAAAGCTTATTTTGATTAAATGATTTTAAACAAAATGTAATAGTGTAGATTTTTGACGTTGTTCATGAAAACACATAAAACACCAACTAATGATAATCATTATGAAAAAGGTTATTTATTGTACATTATAGGTCACGCTTTCGGAGGCGGTGCTTTTCTAGCGCTAGCATGTGATTTCCGTATAATGAGACCGGACAAAGGTTGGTTAAATTGGCCTGAAACAGCAATTAATCTCCGCTTTGGTGAACCTCTTTTAAAGTTGGCAAGGTAAATATGTAAATATATTTGAAGTGTGTACGTCTGGGTGTAGGGGTGGGCAATATTTTGTTAGAAGCGTTAGACATACGACTTACCTTAAATGATCACAAATTGATCACCTTGATCATAGTTTTGTTATTTTCATGTATATCTTTTTCTATATGGTTTGATCTTATCGGAAATGAAGCTGAATTTTATTAAAGTTTAAAAGAACGCTTGTTTTATTGTTTTGAAATTTTTTTTATTGTTTGCTCACTTTTTGTATGTGTAATTCTACTTTAAACATTTTGTTGGTGCCGTATAAGAAATTTTACTTTAAACATATTTCAGAACTAAAATTCCACCTGGTGTCGTTCAAAGAGAAGCTTTATTATTTGCAAAGCGTCTATCAGGAGAACAGGCCAAGCGTCTAGGCTTAGCAGATGAAGTCGTGGAGGAATCAAAGATGGCCGATGCTGCCAAAAAACTTGTTAAGGAAGCACTAGGTCGTAATGGCTTAGGCAGACAAATTCTTCAGGATATGAAAAAAGACATTTATGGAAAAGAACTGGACTTATCGAAATTATAATTTTTTTAAATTTCATCTGGACAATGTGTGCAATATGAAGAAAAAAAGAACTACAATAGCATTTATTGTTTCCGGTCAATACGAAGATTTAAAAACTCGGTTCATACAAACATTCCAAAAGTCTGTTCACACTACAATTACTTCACTTAAAAATATATCATTTTTATGAACATATTTATATTTATTTCAAAAACAGATGCCTTTTCTTTTTACTATGAATACCGTAGTAGCTGTGTCGAAAACATATACATGTACTGTACAAAAAAGTTCCACTGATTTATAAAACAAATATGTTCATATATGTCTATATATTACATGTACATACATTTATACATTAACGACTTATTATATTTGTATTTATTAACAAATACTATAGAAGGAATAAAACACAAGTAAAATTCTGTATGATGTTTGAAATTAAGTCATTACATGTATTTACAGTGAGACACATGTATATACATTTTAAAACGTTACGATCTAGAGTCAATGTAAAAGGTAAATAGATCTTAGACTCGTTGGTTAGGTTTTGCAAAGTCCTCATTTAACCCTTGCTGGTCAAGTGTCTTTTGCGATATAAACATAGCAAATTCAGTATAAATCATATGTCAGATCAAGATACTGTATTTTAGCGACAATAACCACACGTTCAAGGACGATCTGAAATTTGACTTAAGTTAAATGGAAGGTTTATACTGAACATATTCAGTGCAGTGCGTCCTGTCTTATACACCTAGTATTAGGGTCAATATTTAGATCGTAAGTTGAAGGTATATATAGAGATAAACAATGAATAAAGTGACATAAATCACTTCCGTACCCTTTTATGTACACGGATTACTAATATTCCGTTATCATTTACATACAGATTGAAATATAAATAAGAATGTTTCAAACATAATTATCTAATATATTGATGGTATTACTTAAATTTTAAAAGCAATGGCGGAAGGACTAAAAATGGTGACGTCAGGTGATGGAATAGCGACGGTGCACATGTGTAATGGGGAGAATCGATTCCGGATGTCGTTTGTTAAGGCGTGGATGAAAATACTAGATGAAATAGAAAGGTAACGTAAACAACGCTACGTTTCTATATAGTCCATTTTTTATCATTTTAATTAATGAATTATCATGATGTTTAATAAAATATACCTTGCGATCATTAAAACCAGGTTTCAGAATCGACTTAATTGAGCAGTCTATTGTAGGCTGTTTGATAGTAGTCAAAATTATATTATCATGCTAAACTTTTTATATATTTCTCTATAAAAGTGCATCTTAAACCTGGCAGGATACGAGGTAAAATCTAATAACGACAAAAATAGTTTCAAACATACTAGTTAACTTGTCAAACTATGTTAGAAATTATGCTCATGAACTGTGTTGTGCTTATAACTTGACTACTTAAAAGTAGACACAGTCGAAACGCCTCGATTTTTATTCAAAATAATCTCGGAGTTGATGCGAATTGTAAAAATGTTCTACCACGTGAACAGAGAGTGTACTCTTTGTAAAATGATAACGACTGTATTTATTTTTCATCCAACGGATCATTGAAAAATATTTCCGAAAATCAAAGTCATTAAAAATGCCAATTGTCAACCAATTAAAACTAAATCCAAAATCATGTCAACAAGAATACGGTTTGTACTTAAGGTTCATAAGCATACACAAATATTTATTACAAGAAAAACTATAAATTCAATTAACTTAGATAAATTATATTAATTAAGTAGACTTAACACGATATGGTGAAAATAATACTATAGCTCAATAAGACCCAACATTTACATACTATTTGTTTACATGTTTAGTTTGTGTTTAGTTAGTTAGCGTATGACATGCTATTGTGTTCGAGGTCCTCCGAAGATTGACGGAAAGGGCCGAAAAGTGGCGAATGAAGTAGACCGTGTTAAGTGTTCTTTATTTCATTCATATATCTTGACTTTCGCTATTTTAGGAACGATGCTATTAAAGGTGTAATCATAACAGGAGCTGACAATTTCTTCAGTTTGGGACTGGATGTTACTTTTCTGAGCGCACAGACGCCAGAACATCTAGCAGAAACACGAGCCAGTATAAGACAATTCTACAAACGCCTTACATTGTTGCCAGTTCCCACTGTTGCTGCCATAAATGGTAATTTGTTTCGTTTGAATACCAGCCTAGCTTTGAAATGTTGAAATACTTACATCAAGTAAACTTAAACTTGAATAAATCTTAGATATCTACATAGATTTTAAATGTTTGAAAATAAAGATATCTAAAATGGTGAAATATTTAACGCTTAAATTTTGAAATAGTTAAATCTTAACTATGTTTAAAGCCTTAAATCTAATATGTTGAACGAGTTTATATGTTAAATATCAAGTTCACTATGAATGACAAAGGTATAAGAAAAAAAATATATGAAGGATAAAAAACGGCAAAAAACCCCCCAAAAAACCACACACACACGCATGCGCACGCACGCGCACGCACACACGCAATCAAAGAAAATAGAAGACGTGTTAGGTTATTATACTAACATTGAATCTGATTACAAGAAATTCAGCGGCCATAACTATTACTTTTAGTTTAAACATATTCAGCTTGATTGTGAGGTAATAAGTTTTGCAATTTATTTTTATCATCTTCGATCCAAATTGCTGAAACTCTTAGTGACCTGTAACGGTTTTATATTACGCCCTTTGTTAAGCGGTAGGTACATTTAACCGGACTCCTACCAGCAGCCGCCTGTTAATTAATACAATTATAATATCATTAATATTATAAGATATAAAATGATTTTATATTGGACTTACCCTTGGAAAACTGAGTATAATTATATATTAATTATCTCATATAGCAAAATGGTGTTTGTTCGGTCTTCCCCGTGTTTATGACAATCATTTTCAAAGCATTTTGAATGACTTTGCAATATAGAATATTATCTTCTGTTTTATAATAGGTCATTGTTTTGGTGCCGGCGCATTCCTAGCATTGGCATGTGACTACAGGGTGATGCGCTCAGACCGAGGATGGTTGTGTTGGCCGGAAGTTGCTTTGAACATGCGCATTCATCAAAGTAATATTCATTTACTAAGGTAACATTTTAATTGTTTTCGTTTCAAATATAACTTTTTAGAAAAATCTTTTATAAATGATTTTTTCGCCTTCGTGAAAATGACTTGTAATGTCTTTGTACACGCTTAATCGGTGTATTTGCTTGCATTTTTCTTTGCAGAATAAATATGGAATATAAAGAAGCTTTTTATATATTTTGAAATATTCCAAATTAATTCGACTGTTATCTACATAATATTTTTTTTTATAAAATAAACCTTAAGAAGAGCAAAAGAAAGAAATCAACTTACATGTTCATGTTGAAACATATTTTTTTAGAATATATATCAATATATATATCAATATACGTATATATAACGTTATATATATAACGTATATTTTTATAACTATATCATGTTATTCAACTTCTGTGAAGATATACAGCTTTAAAAACACTTCATTTTCATTTAAGCTGTGAAGCATACTTTTTTTTACTAAATATTAAATATCATTATTCTATGATTATTTTTATAGGATGAAAGTTCCTTCTGGAAAATCACTACGTGATGCGGTATTGTTTGGTAAACGTTTATCTGCACGTGACTCTCGCGATTTACAGCTTGTGGACGTCATTTCGTCACAGCAAAGTTTGAGTGATGATGCTACAAAGTTGCTTTTTGAAGTTCTTGGTAAAAATGGAATCGACAGAAAGTCGTTAAAACAAACGAAGGAGGACATTTACTGTTTCCCTGAACATCTTTTTGTCGAAAGTACCGCAAAATTGTAATAAAGCGATGTATTATTATTTCTAATTATCTAAACGTATGTTTCAAACGGACGCAAAAGTACACGTTATTAATATGCGTTAACATGCATAATAAAATATATCAAGATCGTTTTTATAGAAGTTCAGAACTATTTAGGTTTTTTAGTACCAGTCCCTACTGAAAACGAATTCTACACAGTACTTGACATACAAAAGAGGTAGCTATTTTCCTTTTTAGCTCACCTTGCACAAAGAAACGAAAGTGAACAAAACATGTTGTTTTTTTCCACAATAATTAGTTGATTAAGATAAAAGTTTAATTTACAGTACGGATATTACTTTTTGTATCCTTCCGGTTTGCGGGAAAAATCATATCTACACCGCTCCTACTGATGAACGAATTATGTCATAATATTTCATTCTGAGAACAAACATACGATTCAAATCATTAAATAATGCATACCAATCAGTCCAAAAAAAACTTTGCCTCAGAAAACATCTGTATCAATCTGACCTAGAGTTGAGATTATAAATTATACTGAACCGGAAGTACATGACGAAACGTCCGCCAATCAAGAAAATTGAGAAATTTTGTAACATAAACTCGTATTTCATAACATAGAAGTGAAGATGGATACAATTATCGGTGTGCTTCGTTGAAATAGGTATTTTGTTAACTATTTGTGAAGTATTAAGGCATGACATTCAGTATTTATGTAAATATCACCTCCCGACGTCCCGTGTTATGATTAATAAAATTCATGTACATGTTGACCTCAATAAATGTAAGTGAAAATGGAACAATAATTATGGTAATTATCCATGGTGCTAGTAATACTTAATTATCTTTATCATATTGTTAACTAAGCAAGAAAATTACGTAATTTTAGAATAACTTAACCTCACAATATAATCAATTTAAGCTTGAAAATCTTCCCAAACAGTAATTTTTGAATTCATTTTTGAAACATGAAAATGGTTCATGTAGAGAAATAAGAGAAGAAAAAACTGAATTGACTCATGAAAATTTTGGTCAAACAGTCTGCCACGTGAAATTCTGACCTTCCTGAGATCCCTGCTGTTTATTGTTGCTGTTTTTTTTAGAAAGAGTGTTCTAATATGATAAACAACAGATGCTGGGGCGAACATGATACCCCTGAGGTACCACTATCAAAAAACATTTTAATATTTAAACACTAATGGGATATCTGTTACAACTATAATACTGTTTTTCGAAAAAAATTTACATATATGAAAAAAAATACTGTTTACCATCATGTATTGAGACTTGATTCCGGGCAGGCAGGCGAATTGGTTGGGCCATTTTTCGTAACAGTTCTCAGCAACTACTTATCAGAGCCTCATGATATTTAGTATGCAGCACTAACACATTGTCCCATACCAAGGGATTCGATTTTAGGTCTGTCGCTCATCCACTTCATGTTTACTGACTTAGTTAAATTCACAATAATGGTCAATGGTACGAATTTTTCGTAACAATTTTCTTATAAGTTAAATTCATAATAATGGTCAATGGTACGAATTTTCGTAACAATTTTCTCAGCAACTACTTATTACAGCCTCTTGATGTTTGGTATACATCATTGATATGATTTCAGGTATGTGGCTCATCCACTTTCAGTTTTCTGACCTAGTGAAATTTTCGGCATTAATTGTAAATGGAAGGAAATTTCCGTAACAGTTTTCTTAGCAACTACATATCACAGCCTCTTGATATTTGGTATTGTGACTGCAAAGTTCAGGTCTATCGCTTATCCACTTCCTGTTTACCGACTTAGTTAAATGTTCGATATTAATGGTCAATGGTAGGAAATGTTTGTAACATCACAGCCTCATGAGTCATGTTATTTGGTATACAAATGCAACCCGGGACCAATTTTTATTGAAGTATTATCCAAATTTGTACTCTGTCTTGTTAATTATGATGTCATTGTTAAAATTTTCATGATGTAAACACGCTACAGGGAGTGTCTTTTTTTAGCAACCTGTACTTTAAAGAAAAGAAAAAAAAGGTACCGTATTTCTATACACTTGTTAGCAATCTGTTGCTGTCGACCAAAAATACATTACATTTGACACTAACCTTTAAATAAAATTAAAGAATTTTATAAACCTGTTGCTTGTTTTTAAAAAGAAAAAAACTTTATAAGATCTATTCCTTAAGGTGAGCGATATAGGGCCATCATGGCCCTCTTGTTTGATAAACATGCTTGGTTTTTATCCATACTTTTTTCATGAAGTCATGCTGTTTATTTAATTCTGACAACTTTTAAAAGATTTTCATGTTGTTCGGGGTACTTTGATTTCTACATGATACTACATATTTGCTTGATAAACAAATTACAACCGCATGCAAATGCTTACCTACGGCTCACATTCATTGAATAAAGTAGTTTCGAAAAGCTGCTGCTAATACTTATAATTCAGTTAATAATGAAGATTTGTGTACACTTTTCACCACTTGTTTTTAGTGATATTTTGTAAAATTTGTTAAGCAGAAAATAAATTACATAAAAGTTTTCAAGTTGAAAATATCACTTTAGCAACTTTCATTGCAATGAAGTCGATTGCAGTGATGTACGATTTTTTTGAGAGTGCCATTTTTGCCGACACAAATAGTATGTCCATGTACATTCAAAAGAATTGTTACTTTTATGCTTTAACATGTTTTTTTAAATTACATAGATTAATATTTTTTCATTGTTTTAGCTACACTTAAATCAAAATCAAAATAGTATTTATTCAACCAGTTTCTTCAGTATCTTGTGCAGCCGTTTTTCGAAACTTCTTTATTCAATGAATGTGAGCCGTAGGTAAACATATGAATGCGGGTGTAATTTGTTTAGCAAGCAAATATGTCAAATTTTATGGAATTTATTGCGAGCGAAGCCGAAGGGGTTGTTCTATAAAATTTTATATAGACCAATAACTTGCTTACAGTTTGTCACTTACGCACGTCGGCATCGTCCTCTGAAGTCTGGTTAAGATTGCCCTTTTATTTTGATTGGCACCTCTAGCGCCGAAAAAGATGTCTAATGCCTGTCAATCAAGTTGTCACGAGACTTTTTTTTGAACACGTACAGTTCAAACAAGTGTTATTCAAGCAAATGGCTAGCAAAGCACATTTTAATTTATTGGAGATAAAGATTTTTTTGTGAAATTCGCAGTTTTGAGGAGTGCAATATACTGTTCAGTAAAGGGTATTAATGATGTCACTGTGTCGCAACACACAACAAAGTTATGACGAAGGAAACAAGGAAAATTAGTAATTTCCATTTACTAGGTAATAGTGCCATCAGTTTGAATAATTACATTTAAAGTATGTTAAAACTGTGCAATGAAGACGTTTTGAATGGAAGAATTTTTATTTATGCGCAAATGGATGACCTACACTCACATTTCAGATCGATCTGAGAAGCCACTTTAAATACCTCTTGGCCAAATTTAATGAAACTTGGCAGGTATGTTCCTTGCATGAAGCTCTACCAAAAGTTGTTAAAAGAATTAAATTCCTTGAAGAGTTTTTTTTTATTAAAATCTTAAAAAAAATTCTTGTCAAAAATCAGAAGGTAATAGAGCCTTGATATTTGGTACGTAACATGATCAAGTGGTCCTTTACAAAGATTGTTTAAATTATACCCAAAGGTTCAAAGGGGCCCACTATGGGGTTCACACGATTTTAAAAAAAAAGTCGTTTAAAAATCTTCTTGTCATAAACCTACAACTTTAATATTTGGTATGTAACATCATCTAGTGGTCCTCTACAAAGATTGTTCAAATGATAACCCTAGGATCAAAAGGACCTTGTCAGGGGGCTTATCGGATTGATATAAAGTTATATAGGTTAAATCTTCTTGTCAAAATTCACAAGGTGAAGAGCCTTGATATTTGGTAAGTATCATGATCTAGTGGTTCTCTATAAAGAGTGTTCAAATTATGCCTCTAGGAAGGAATAGGGCCTTGCGGGGGGGGGGGGGGGGGGCTTATCGATTTAAAAAAGAAATTATTAAAAAATTTCTTGTCAAAAACCACAAGGCCTACAGCTATGATATTTGGTATGTTATATCATCTAATGGTCCTCTACAAAGATTGTTCAAATTATGACTCTAGGGTCAAAAGGGGGCCTGTCAGGGAGCTTGTCAACTTTATATAAAGTTATATAAGAAAATCGAAAATCTTAAAAAATCTTTTTGTCAAAACCCAAAAGACGTAGAGTCTTGATTATTGGTATGTGATACAAAGAATTGTTCAAATTATGCCCCTTGGAACAAAAGTGGCTCTGTCAGGGGACTCATCAGGTTTATATAAAGTTATATAGCCTAGAGAAAATCATCTTGTCAAAATCCACAAGGCGCCTTGATAATTGGTATGTAACATGATCTAGTTTTCCTATTAAAAGATTGTTCAAATTATGAACCAAGGGTCGAAAGGGGCCCTGCAAGGGGGCTCCTCAGTTTTATAAAAAGTTATATAGGGAAATCTTAAAAATCTTCTTGTCAGAATCCACAAGGCGTAGAGCCTTGATGGTTGGTATATAACATAATCTAGTGGTCCTCTTAAAAGATTGTTTAAATAATGCCCCTAGGATGAAAAGGGGTCCCCGCCTAGGGGCTTATTAATGTTAAGCTCACCTGTCACAGAGTGACAAGGTGAGCTTTTGTGACACCGTGTTGTCTGTCGTCCGTCGTCTGTTTCGTATGTTTTAATGTTTCAATGCATAAGGTTATATTGCATGTTGCTTGTATTTAGTTTCCAATGACAACCAAACAATAGTGATAATTAAAAATCTGGTTTCGTGGCGTTGCCATGTTTCTTGTTAATCATTATAGCTCTGTCGGACCGTATTTGGTACAAAAACGAATATGGTACAAATTTGTACCATATTCGGCCGAATATGGTACAACTGTCTAATTGTACCATATACGTATCTGCAGTTTTGGGGTAAAATGCCTGACCAAATATGGTACAAACTTGTACCATATTCGGATGAAAAATGTACCACATTCGTTCCGAATATGGTACACACTCATCATCGTCATCATCATCATCATCATCATCGTTATCTCATCATCATCATCATCATCATCATCATCATCATCATCATCATCATCATCATCATCATCATCATCATCATAACTACAATTTGCATCAACGTCATCAATACCATCATGAAAATAATCATCATCGTCATCTCATCATCATCATCATCATCATCATCATCATCATCATCATCATCGTCATCATCATCATCATCATCACCATTATCATCATCGTAATGAAGATCACAAAAATGTGATGATGATAACTGCGATGTTTTTCGGTCGATGGTGATGATGATGACAAAAGTTTTGTAATGATGATAACGACGGTCAGCACATCATCATCATCATAATCTACCGATAAAAATCGCCGTCAGCATCATCAAAACACATTTGTCATCATAATCATCATCATTATAATAATCATCATCGACCGATAAACATCGCTGTCATAATCATCAAAATACGTTTGTTATCATCATCATCATCATCATCATCATCATCATCATCATCACATCAATTATCAACACCCCAATGATCATCATCGTTGTTATCTTCACCAACACCACCATCATCATCACCATCAAAACCAACATCATCATATCCATTATCATGATCGTAATGGTGATCACAAAAGTTTTTTTTGTGATGATAATGACAGCGATGTTTTCGGTCGATAATGAGGATGTTGTGATGATGATGACGACGATGAGAATATCATCATCATCATCGGCCAATAAACATCGCCATCATCATCATCACAAATATTTTGTTATCATCATCATCATTATCATCATCGTCGGCCGATAAACATCGCCGTCATCATCATCTAAAATCTTATCATCATCATTATAACCATCATCATCGTCCGATAAACATCGCTGTCATCATCATCCCAAAACGTTTGTTATCATCATCATCATTATCATCATCATCATCACCACAATCATCAAACCCCAATCATCATAACCACTGTCATCATCATCACCACCACCATCATCATCACAATTTTTTTACCATCATCATCATCACAAATGTTTTGTCATCATCATCATCACATATTCATTTTACATTTTGTATTTTATAATTTGTTTCATTCAAGAGATTCAACAAACTTGTACTTTTTTCATTTATTGGTATACTGACAGGATTTTTCAAAGTAATATTGAAGAACATAGAACAGCATTTAAATTTTACACTCTATGAACATAACCAAAATGCGATAATCCTCAAACTTTTACAGAGTTACCTGGAGCAAGCACGTCTCTAGTCTTAGAGTACTAGTTCTTAGTAACCAGTACTAAGCAGATACATTCGCCAGTAATTGACAACTGCCCTACTTGAAACAGCGGTAGGGGAAGAATGGCCGTAGAAATCATTTCGTGACCAATCTCCACGAAAGTATCTGGCCCGCCCGGGAATCGAACCCAGGCCGCCTGCGTGCCAATCTGACGCGCAACCGACTGAGCTAGCCGGCGAAACAGTTACACAACCAGCAAAATCCATGTAAAGTGTGGTTAGGTTAGCTGTTTCTGTTACTGCTAGTTACGACGACGACGACGACGACGACGACGACGACGACGACGACGACGACGATGATGATGATGATGATGATGATGATGATGATGATACTTTTGTCACTTCCAATATTAGGTTAATACAATGTATTTGAGTTTGAAAAAAAGTTTACACATCGGCAGACTATTTCATTTATTAAGAAATACATAATTTATGTACCATATACGTAGGCCATTTTCATTTTATGAGTTTTTTTGGTATGTACCAAATACGTTTTGGCGAGCATAGAAAAACTTATTGCAACCGAATATGGTACAATGTTTGTACCATATTCGGTCGAAAATTGTACCATATTCGGTCCGAATATGGTACATTTGTACCATATTCGACCGAATATGGTACATTTGTACCATATTCGTTTTTGTACCAAATACGGTCCAACATAGCTCCATGTTCTTTTCTTTTTAACAGATTTATCTTTCAGATATCTTTGTCACTCAGACTGTATTTAACTTAACAGTGTAATTTCAAGGCTTGGAATAAAAAAAAAATGTATATTTACTTGTAGTTTTTGTTATTCTCTTACAGTTTTACACACTGGCTCCAAAATATTGTGACATACATTTTTGCGATGTTATTGTCGCTTTTTACCCGATGCTAAAAGATATTTGTCAACATATATATATCTCAACAAGACCTAGTGCAGATTTGAAACTTTGTCATATAATCATTAAACATTAATAAATCGTAAAAAAAATACGGAAACTAACAAAAAAAACAAAAAAAAAAACAAACTTCGAACTTTAAATAGTACCCCTCACTTTTTTCGTAATGTTAATTTCCCATAGGCCTCTTGTGTTAATGCAAGTCTACCACGTGACTAAGAATTTTGTCAGTATAAAAAAATTGGTTACGTGGTCTATTTACTAAATAAAATGAAACAAAATGGCCGCCATTGTTTTCTCGATTCATTCTTATTTTCGACGTTAAACCCCGATAGGACAACAACATCCTCTCTGGAGTAACTATGACACCCATAAAATTTAGTTGTTTGCACCCTGGAGTGCTTTTCGCGTATAAAATAACTTTTTGTTGAATAGTCAAAAAGTAAACATCCGTTTTCAACGGAAGTAATTGGAATGTAAATAATTATGTGTCAACTGGAACATGCAAACGATTTAAGGTAGCTCGCTACTTTCCGACCGAAATATGACGACATCTCAGATCTTGATGATTTTTGGTATGCAAACATATAAATATGTGAGCTTTACTTCTGCAGTATAATTTTATAAATAAACAGCGTTACTATGACGTCAAAGCGCCCTCTATCGGTGGCGGCGAAATTGCGTCTTTTTTTTATCAATAAACCGGTCTGTTCTTATCAATTTTCATCCGATTTCAATCATTTTAATTTTATAATGTTCAGTAAATGTATGTCTTTGAAATGATGTCT